>NC_140988.1:292183748-292267914 GCF_052327205.1 Somniosus microcephalus
TGGATGAGATTACAGAGATATCATGTGGCATTACTCATGGTGAGTCAGAAGAAATGCTATTTTATCCGATGTAGTATAATGTATGGGCAGGACCATTGATTTACAGTTATTGAATAAGCTTAATTAGGTTTCTAATGATATAATATTGTGGGAGTGCTAACGGTATTGATGGGCTGAACTCTATGCATATTTGCAAAATATCACCCAACCTGCAGGTTGCAGGCCTGTTGCATCCTTTGGAAATATCTCCATGCCTGAGATCCCACCATCTGCTTCATGTGTCTGAGAGCCCCTTATGCTTTGTCCCATTAAGATCTCCCCTCCCACCTTCTTTGTGATTGGCCCATTTGCTTGGACAATGCCTCTGAAGATCTTTTATTGCTGTAAAGCCCCTCCAGTCTTTGTGTCCTGGTGATCACCTGACTTGTCGGTTCTGTTTGCTCTGTGGCTATTCCTATCTTTCCTTCTATTGCTGCTGATACTTCCTCACAACAGAGAGGCAGGTTAGGGTTTGAGGCATTTATTGGCTGGGTTGGGGTGAAAATCAACAGGCAAGACCAGATCAAATGAACTGCAAAATGTCAAAAATTACAAGCTACTTTAGTAGATCATGATTTTATGACACACATACAACATAAAATATTAAGTTACAAAGAGTAGTGGTACATTACAAAGATTACTGAATATCAATAATCTTGTAGGTATTTCTACTTTTACCTATCCATATTTCAATTTTCCTAAGGTGCAAGCATGAGAAGAAACTAAATGGACTGGTTGCTAACAAATGAAAATGGAGCTAAGAAATGCAAATAATTTTAAATCTGCTGTGGCATTTAGATTTGAAAATGGAAAATATATACACCATAAACTTTTCACTCATCATGGATTGCTGCAGTTTCAAAAGTGTCTCCAGAGGGAAGATTTTCTTGTATGCTATTGTAGCAACATTAGTGACGCATTTATAAAGAACGTGCTCATAATTTTGCTGCACATGGTGCAAAGAGGAAATCTTCTTCTCACTGACTATTTCTGGATTAAGAAAGCTATGTTACAGATTTAGTTTCCTCTCCAATTGCTGTATCTGTGCTTTAAGTGATGGCTCATCCTCTGACTCCTTCTCCTTTAACTCGGAGGTTCCGCAGTGCTCCGTCATCTCCTCACACTCTGTTCTTTTTTCCTATCAATGTCCTTTTCCACTCACGATCTAACCCTATCAGTCTCCAATAGATAATTCCATGCTAAACTTGTTACCTTCTTTTAGATCACATGCACACATGGTCAGTGCACACAACTCCCATGCCAGTGTTGTGATTGAATAACTGAATCTTGATCTCCTCCATGCCCTTTGAATGAAACAATGAGAATTGTGTTTCTTTCAATTTTTCAAAGACAGTTTCTTTGTACCTCTCCCAAATATAACTGAAAATACCCCAATCTTTAGTCCATCTTTATCAATTGACATTCTTGGTCTCACTATGGAAGGAGTGCAGCGAAGATTCACCAGGCTGATACCTGGGATGGCAGGAATGACATATGAGAAGAGATTGGGTCGATTGGGCTTATACTCGCTGGAGTTTAGAAGAATGAGAGGGGATCTCATCGAAACTTATAAAATTCTAACAGGACTAGACAGACTAAATGCAGGAAGGATGTTCCCGATGGTCGGGGAGTCCAGAACCAGGGGTCACAGTCTAAGGATAAGGGGTAAGCCATTTAGGACAGAGATGAGGAGGAATTTCTTCACCCAGAGAGTGGTGAACCTGTGGAATTCTCTGCCAAAGAAGGCAGTAGAGGCCAATTCAATAAATATATTCAAGAAGGAGTTGGATATATTTCTTAAGGCTAAAGGGATCAAGGGATATGGAGAGAAGGCAGGAACAGGGTACTGAATTTGGATGATCAGCCATGATCAGCCGAATGGCCTACTCCTGCTCCTATCTTCTATGTTTCTATGTTACTATATCCTGTAACCCCAAATGGAACTTTCACTTCATCCCTATTACTAAATATTGCCTTTTTCTTTCATGCCGAACATGAAACATTCTCCTGACTTTCTATAAAGGCCGTGGAGACGAAACTGAGCCATGTAGCTGTGGCACTACACGGCCACATAAGACTCGAAAATGGGAGTCCGAGATGCACATGTACCCTTCTGATGGAAAGTAGGCAGGACGCCATCTTGGTAAAGGTGTTTGCGCACGCTCACTTAACGACCGCCAGCAACAGGCAGAGCAGCGAGCTGATGATGCAAATGAACGTGCAACGCTGCTTTGCAGCCGCTGCTGCTATTTTTGAACACCACACTCCAGCCTTAACCTTACACAGCTGAACACAATGTTAAATGGAATGAAGGGCCTACCACCAGTGCATGAATTTAACGTGCTGCCTGCAATGCAATGAATGAGCACAGATTAATCATGTACCGTGATTACCGCGCCTGTTTTTGGGTCATATCCAATTTTATCCCCAATGTCTTTCCAAGAAATTAATACTGTAACCATACCTGGAGTGGGTGTTCTAATATCACTTTTATATTCTCAGATAGGACACGAGAAAAAGCTTGTCATTTGATAGGAAATTGTTTCCTCTTACCTGGAACATCCAACACTCTCTCTCTCCCTATTTATTGCAACCTTTCTTGTCCTCCTCTCAATTTTATCAATAATACTCTTAGTGCTCTTGTTCTTCCAAAGGTGTAAGTCTACCATCCTGGAACATAAAATCTTAGAATTACATAGAATGTACAGCACAGAAACAGGCCATTCGGCCCAACTGGTCCATGCCGGTGTTAATGCTCCACACGATTATGCTTCTACTCTCAATCAAGTGATGGAAGGTGTCATCAACAGTGCTATCAAATGGCACTTACTCACCAATAACCCGCTCACCGATGCTCAGTTTGGGTTCCACCAGGACCACTCAGCTCCAGATCTCATTCCAGCCTTAGTCCAAACATGGACAAAACAGCTGAATTCCAGAGGTAAGGTGAGAGTGACTGCCCTTGGCATCAAGGCAGCATTTGACCGAGTGTGGCATCAAGGAGCCCTAGTTAAGTTGCAGTCAATGGGAATCAGGGGAAAAATCTCCACTGGCTGGAGTCATACCTAGCATAAAGGAAGATGGTTGTGGTTGTTGGAGGCCAATCATCTCAGCCCCAGGACATCGCTGCAGGAGTTCCTCAGGGCAGTGTCCAAGGCCCAACCATCTTCAGCTGCTTCATCAATGACCTTCCCGCCATTGTAGGGTCAGAAGTGGGGATGTTGGCTGATGATTGCACAGTGTTCACTTCCATTCGCAACTCCTCAGATAATGAAGCAGTCCATGCCCACATACAACAAGAACTGGACAACATTCAGGCTTGGGCTGATAAGTGGCAAGTAACATTTGCAACACGCAAGTGCCAGGCAATGACCATCTCCAACAAGAGAGAGTCTAACCATCTCCCCTTGACATTCAACGGTATTATTATCGCCGAATCCCCCACTATCAACATCCTGGGGGTTATCATTGACCACAAACTTAACTGGACCAACCACATAAATACTGTGGCTACAAGAGCAGGTCAGAGGCTGGGCATTCTGTGGCAAGTGACTCACCTCCTGACTCCCCAAAGCCTTTCCACCATCTACAAGGCACAAGTCAGGAGTGTGATGGAATACTCTCTGCTTGCTTGGATGAGTGCAGCTCCAACAACACTCAAGAAGCTCAGCACCATCCAAGTCTTGCATTTATACAGCACCTTTCACGACCTCAGGAAATCTCAAAGCACTTTACAGCCAATTAAGTACTTTTTGAAGTGCAGTCACTGTTGTAATGTAAGAAACGCGGCAACCAACAAACAGCATGCTCCCACAAACAGCAATGTGATAATGACTGGATAATCTTTTTTAGTGATGTTGATTGAGGGATAAATATTGACTAGAACACCGGGGATAACTCCCCTGCTCTTCTTCAAAATAGTGCCGTGGGATCTTTTACATCCACCTGAGAGCAGGTGGGGCCTTGCTTTAACGTCTCATCCAAAAGGCAGCACCTCCGACAGTGCAGCACTCCCTCAGTACCGCACAGGAGTGTCACCCTAGATTTTTGTGCTCAAGTCTGGGGTGTGGGATTTAAACCCACAACCCTGTGACTCAGAGGCAAGAGTGCTACCAACTGAGCCACAGCTCATTAATAGCAGATAGAACTCCACAATATCCATCCTTCCCCGCAATAAAACTGCACCAGTATCTGAGTGAAAGCACCCAATTAGTGTCAAATTCTGGTTAATCTTTATGCTGCGCACCTTTTTACTTTCACAAGCAAGTTGAGCTTTCTCAAACTCAATTAACTCAGGACTCTTAAACAAAGTATAGGCCTATGTGCTAAAATTGCATAGAAAGCAATGGAAATCAGTCATACCAATACAGAATTCAGTGAATGTAATCACCCAATATTCAAGAGAATCTGAATGATGTATTATCTCAAATTGAATAACATGGACCTTCCAGAATTAAACAACAAAAAGGACAGCATTTTCAGAATGTGGCTAAAGAAAATGGATATCTAAAAGCAGTAAGAATATATATTGACAATAACATGTCAGCCAGATAAACAATCACTACACTAAGCTAAATCAGCAGGTTAAAACACCAGATGGATTACACAGGATGGAAGCAACCAACAGGGTAAAGTTAGACAAGATTTTATGGCCCTGTGTAATCTATTTATGCTTTTACCCTCTCTGGAGTCGGAAAGGACAGAAAGCTCAACTTCTGCCTGGAGTGGCCAAGAATTTGGGGCAGAACCTGGTTCCATTGATATTCTGCCCCATTCAGACAGGTTCTTTAACTTCTGGTTGGGGGCTACTTGGGTAGATCTTCCACCACCCACCCTAAGTCAATTGGACCTCTCTGGGTGATTTCCCCATTCTTGGAGTCTTGAGCAGGAATGCAGTGAAGGGGGCTCTGTAGACTATTGGGAGCATGTAGCCCTTAAAACAGCTGCTTCTCAAAATTAAAGTGACATGGCCCCTTGATGGTAAGCAGCTGCATATATAGGAATTTAAAAAAAACTTTGGAGTCTTTTTAAAGGCTCAAAAATGCCAGTTTCGAGTATGTGGGAGAGGAAGGAAAAGTCATTATAGAGAAGGCCAAAATGACAAACAATTCTGTTACATTTTTGGGCTTTCACTCCAGATAGTTTATCAGTTTCAGCATCTCAGAGCATTGCCTCAACCCTATGAACCAGTGTGTATTTTCACCCGTCTAATATCCAGGTAATTTATAGTGAGGCCAGGGGTCAAACAGAAATCCCTTGTCACTGTATTCAGCTCACCAAGTGTATTTTGTGCCATCACCTGATCTTCCTTGACTTTGGAATGGAATAAAGTAAACACTCTATTAGACCGTGGCTTAGCTTATAAACTGACAAATAGATTTATTAAACAGTAAGTGAACAGTAGCAATGATGCATTGTGCATTTACAGTAGTTGCAGGTTTAACTGTCCTTCCTTGGAAGATGAACAGTAACAAACAATCAAGACTACTGCACTAAATGTCAAATCTGAACTGGCCCCGGCACAAGGTCTCTGAATGTTACCTTACATAACGGTTCACTGCTGACAGTCTATGGAGTCTCTCGGGCCTATCTATATCTCTCTGATGGCTTCAGTCAGATGCCTGAAACAATCAGAATGAGATAAAGGCAGTTTAAATATGTGGCTGTTAAGCTTGGTGGCATTCCTTGGCTGCCTGCCAACACTCAGGTAGCTTTGGAGAAGAAATTCCCTGCGGGGAGGGGCGGGTGGCAGGAGGGGTTAGGAATAGGGTGTGAGTCTGGGCAGGGGAGTCCTAAACTTTCCTTGTGGGGCTCGGAAGTGCACTCCTGGTTGATCAAAGGAAAATGCCAAACCTTTCTTTTGTGGCCTCTTCTTATTCCCGGCAGACCCTGGCTAGCCTTCTCTTGGCAGGGAAGCTGCAGCAACTTGTCCATTCAGGCTGGGGTTAATATTGCAGGCATTGGTCGATGATGTCATCAGACTCCAATTTACATATTTAAAGCAGGACTTCGCCGGCATCTGACAGGCAGCTTAGCCAACTGCCTAAAAGCCCGAATGAAAATCACAATCGGAGGGATCTTAGCAGTTTTCCAGCTAGTAAGTAACCCGTGACATTTTGGCTGTCCACCCGCACGATGGAAACCGGGCAGGGCAGGGTTAAAATTGCCCCCCTTTATTAAAAAGGTATTGTAAACATCAAAGTAAAACATACAGAGGTTATGTAAAAGCTCCAGTGCCCATGAAGCTTCCCTTGCTCCCATTCCAAATGGGTACTCAAGGAAATAGAGCAAATTGTGGACTGTGCCAGGTGGTCACTTAAATAGCTTTGCATCAATTCAGGGGCCATAATGAGGCTAGTGCATAAAATGAGCACAAGGTGTTCAGCTCACTATAAATCAAAGAGTGCTGAATCACAGTTCTGAAAGAAATTGCCGCAGTCAGAAAGAAAGACTTGCATTTATATAGCACCCGTCATGACCTCAGGACATCCCAAATGCTTTTCAGCCAATGAAGTACTTTTGAAATATAGTCACTGTTCTAATGTAGGAAACAGGGCAGCCAATTTACACACAGCAGGGTCCCACAAACATTAATTAAATAAATGACCAGATTATTTTTTTATTAGGTGCTGGTGGAGGGATAAACTAGGACAGTGGAAGAACTCATCAGTTGCACCCCTGCTGACCCAGAGCACAGGGCCACAGAGTCAGCCCTGTAATGTCTTCCTAACAAAACAAAACATCACAGAACTGAAAGTCAAATGGTTGGTTTGATAAAATACAGAATGATTGCAGCAGAAATAGCACATTTGGGAAAAATTATATCAAATAGTATTGTAGGTTATTGATATATACCATGCAATTGGCTTTGCCTTTGCTAGTCATACGAGCTGTAAGTGAAAATCTAGATCAGAAATCAGAGCTGATTCAGCCAGCTGAACAAGGTCAAAAGCACAAATGTACTACTTTGGTGCATGTTTTATTAGACCTTTCATTCTTGAAAGTGCCAACCTATATTGGCAAGTGTAAAGAAATCAAAGTGCATCAAAGAACTTGCCATTCAAAGAGACGCATCAAATCTGAACAATTCAATCATCCTTACTCATTAGTATTAACATAAGAACAAGAATGAATTGAGACTTGGTTATCGGTTAAAGATGAATGGTGACTCCAAAGTGGTAATTTGAATTAAATTTAACTGGGTGAATTTAGAAAAATAATCCAAGTGTTTGCTAAACCCTTCAGTGCAGCAAACATGTCTATTTAGACAAAAATGATGTTGCAGATATCTACTGGATCAGGCCCCTGTTTGATTCCTTGTTCTCGATGCGTAAAGCCGTTTCCTGTCACCCTCAATGTTTTGTGACTCCACATGCTGACCTAGAGGCTGGAAGTAACAAGGCCTCGAAAATCCACTTGCTTGCGTTCCTGCCATTTAGATCAGGAATGCGTCTGTCAGTAACTTCCGCTGCTAACCCCGGTGGATTTTCCCGGGCCAAGGGGAGGTTCCCTAAATATCCTGCCAATAGTGGGCGCCCACTCCACTATGGGTTCATTGAGTACATCTGCCATATAAAACAGGCCGGAAAGTCCAGCAGAGGTGCCTCTGCACTTAGGGCACCGCAGCCCATGCCCCCCACCCCCCCAGCCCACCCTCCAGAAACAGGTTACAGCTGCACACCATGACACTTTTTAAATCATTGGACTTCCAGGTCATGATCCCATTACATACCCCCAGGTGGGTCCAACAACCACTGGTTGACCAATCGTACGTTCACTGACCATTTCTGGGGACCCACTGACCATCCCAGAAACTGCAGCGACCTGGTGGACATGGGTCTTGGCCTAGTTTCTAGCTATTCTGGTGGACTTCCGCCTAAGTTACAGACAGAGCACGTTGGAACGGCCACATATTTTCAGGGTCATAGATACTTTTTACTGTTTTATTTAACCACCGTGCCTATTTTTGCACTGCACATGCATTCACATTTCCTCCTGACTAGTGACAGATTTGCATCTAATTCCCTGGAAATTCCCCGGGAAATATTGGCAGTTTCGAACATTTTTAAAATTTTGCCAGTTATCTCACTGCTCTGGTGTGACGTATATGGATTTTCTTAATGGTTTTTGAGGACTGTGCGCAATGTTCCTTGGTTGTTCAATAGTGAATTTAGGACTGATTACTTGATGATTTGAGAAAGGAATAAATCAGATTCTGTGACATCTTATGAGGCTTTCCCAACCACAATTGATATTCTTTCAGTCAGAAATAAAGTGCCAGGGAGTATGTCTAAAATATGGAGATTAAATGTAGGATAATTCTAGCTTCAGCTTCTGATTTGGCTTCAGGGATTCTGAAATTTGGAAATATCCCAGCCAAATCCAGCACTTAGGTTTTAATATAAGAGGATGCCACCGATAACACTCCAATCCCTGGCAGAGAATGCATTCATTTAGACAAGCAGTCACGTTAAGCAATGTGCCTGTGTAACCTGGTGATCTAGAAGGACTCTAGTGGCAGCATGGGGATGGGAGTGCAATATTCAGATTTGAGTTCAGAATTGCTCAAATTTTTGGGCCAGGATTTTCCACTTTTGCAAAATCTTCTTGCGTCTTCAATGTGGCGTGATTTCCATCCACCAAAAGGGGAAGCCTGGACCCTGCCCAATTTTCTGCAGCTAGGGTCAATTGCATTTTCAGGCGGGCTCCTTGGCCTTTGCCGAGGTGTCTGTCTGGTTGTGGGGGGTGGGGGTGGGGAGGCGGTGGAATTGGCTGTAGCAGGCCTCATGCAGCCTTTGGGGTAGCTGAAGAGGGTCAGAACTCTTCTAAAAAAAAGTTTGAAATCAGGGGGTTAGGGATTAAACTCGACAACCCCATGATTGATTCAACTCTCTTTGGATGATTTACAATGTAATTCCCCCTCAGCCATCCCTAGCAACATCAAGATCAAACATCCGGTGTTGCAAAGGAGCAAATGACAGGAAATCTGTTGGATGATGTATTCCCATTATTTGAGAGTAATTGTCCACCGTACTTGGGTTGACATAATAGTGGGGGAGGGTTCTCTAACCTCCCACTGTAACTTCAGGGTTTCCACCAATCTTCTGCCAAAGCTAATGACGAGAGAGCGGAAGAATGGCCACGGAAATTCCAGGTGCATATATACCTGACGTCACTTCCAGTGGAAAATCCCAGAAGTGAAAGGGTCATGGAAGAGTTGGCAGAAACCAAGCAGAAAGCCCAGGGATAGACCTTTAAATTTGAAGCCGAAGAAACAGAGGGGGAAAAATCTGGTTGCTTTGCGCCTCCCGTTAGCACCCCGAGGGGGCATTAATGGGGTGCAAAGCAACTAGCGCCCAGGTGTGGCACTGCTAACGCCTCCCCCCAAATTCAGTGGGAGGTTAGCGGTAGCGGTAGCCGGTAGTGTCCCGCGGCGCTGCGCCTCCGGCAATGACGTCATCGCAGTGCACAGCGACCCGCTCGCGCCCCGGTCTCAAACTTGGGTGGCGCCCCCTGATGTACTGCCGGACACTATGTCCGACAGGGTCAAGGGGGCGTACTTGCGGCTGGGGTGGCAATATTTAAAGGGGAGGCGCTGGGCGGCCATTTTTTTTGTGGGCCGCCTGCCAGCATCTGCAACCTCTGCCCTCCTCCCGTGGGGTGCCGGCCATGATCCGTCAGCCTGGCACTCCTCTTTAATAAGGGGAGGGAGGCCTGCAGTACCACGGTGCTATGTGGCGGTTCACGTGGCGCTGCTGCGCGTAGCGCCACGATATTGAACTGGAGCGCCCCAAGAGGGCGGGTGAGCGCCTCCAGTAGCGCCCCGCCTCCTGTTTGGGGCACTACCATTCAATTTCGGGCGCGTGGGCGCTCATTTATTTGGGGCACGAAAAGTAGCACCCCAGTGAATTTAGCGCCCCAAAGGGGGCGTGAGCCAATTTTTCCCCCAGAGAATCAAACTAGCTTCACTACTGTTAGAGCAATACAAAACAGTAATCTAAACAAGAGATTCAGATAATGTTATAAACTGTGAGTGTTAGGTTGCATTTATTCACCAGCTGAATCAAGTTTCACTGAAAGACCACTTTGTATTGGCTATATTGCATCGAGGTCTGTGAAATTTGGAGTTTCATGAAAAATAGTGCTTTCAGAAGCGATAGGTTTGATATCACAGTGATGGCTGCAAGCTGATACAATGTGACAAAACAGACTTCTCAACTGGCCCATTTTAATTGGGAAATCCCAACATCAAGCAAAGCAACAGTGACAACAGCAGTGATGTAAAAGTCAGGAACTGTGTGTGAATGTTAAGACTGCTTAAATTAATAATTTCATGAAGAATGAAGACATTTATGCAAAGTAAAAAGAAATTGGCAGAATAATTTTTGGATGATGTATGCTTATGGAAAGTATCAAGTGACCTAAGGCTAAGTCAATGTTAGGACAATAGTATTCATTCAATAGCTTAAAATGTGCCTACTTTTCCAAGAGAAAGATACTGAAGGAGAAATTAGACTTGCGCCTGAAACGGAGCAGGCACTCCGTGCGCCAGTCCATGCCAACGCAAGGCCTGTATCAAATTCCTGGCCAAGCCTCATCTGGATTTAAACAGCGAGCTGTGGGCGACGGTTGGGCACCTAAAAGAAGCTTGCCTATATCAACGGCAGCAATTTGGGCTTTCTGCAACACAGGCAGCAGCCCTCAGGCAGGTCCTGTGTGGAGGGGCAGTGATACTGAGAGTGGGCGGGCTTTGACACAGTTATTTTAGGGAGCCAGGTGGACCACTCCTGCTCCTTCCAACTCCACAACATACAAAAATTTCCTACGTTCCTGGGCCATTTTTCAGTGTCTTTCAGCGGTCCCTTTAAAAACCAATGGTTAAGCCACTCAGGACCTGGAAGAACTAGTTGGAGCTTGCACAGCAGAAGCGCCATTTAATTGCTGTCCTATTTCACATTGGAGTCATACAACTGGCGTAGGACCTCGATTTGCATAACCAAATCAGCCTGCCAGCTATTTCAGGCTGGTGCCCATGATTCACATTTGAGTAATGCTCCCTTCCGAGGTCAATCGAACGCAGTACATCGTGACCCAATTTTGGCCCTACTTTCACCTATTTCACACTCAAAAAACAGGCGCATCGATGTCCAATTTCTCCTCCACTGTTTCCAGTTAAAATAATAATCCACCTCGCTCCGAGAACATCTTTTGAACTAGTAAACCTTTAAATGAATAACAACCTTTGCAGAAAATACATAAAATATCCATAAACAGTGGCGGGGGGTCACCGAGAATACAAACCCAGAATAGTCCTAAGTAAAGGAGAAGGGTGCCTGAAGGCAATGAGTACAATGTTTTACAGTGACCCTGGAAAACACAGAACTTTGCAGTTGGATCAAGGGATACCAATCACTGGTCATTTGGGAAAGTCAGTCATTAAGAGAGAGGAAGGAGGTCATGGATTGTCAAAGTACAGATTGGGATGTGATGGCTGATGCGATTTCACACTATGCAATATTAGGTCTAGTAACATAAAGTCTCATTAAAATAAAATCTCATGTACAAGAACAAAATACCCAGGGAGCAATTAACGAGTAAAATCATGTCCAAAGGAAACCAATAGCATATTAGTGTAAGCTAAAATAGTACATTATCATGAAAAATATTGACTGTCTGCAGTATATTTTCAGAATTTCTTCCCCTACTGTATTACTGAATTCATTTTACTGCATAAAACAATAAAATTGTTTTCAAACGAAGGCCATAAACATTGTGCACTTTATTCTGATTATTTCACAGCACAAGGACCTAATGCTGACCCTGAAATATTCTCCTTGTAATGCTTTAGGTACATTAACTGCATATGGGTGAGATATATGCAAAAGTGACTCATGTAATGTGCTCACGAATTTCTGCAAGAAATGGTCACAGTTCAGCCTGTATGTCGATAGGGATAGTACATAACAAGAAGACTTGTGAAAGAATTCAACACAGAAAATAAAATAAAAATGCCCTTAAAGTAAGTTGATCAGCTCAATGCTTATCGGTTAATAAAAGACTGACTTGGAGACCTGCTTCAACAGAAAAAAGGATTCATGTTTTGAGCGTGATCTTCCTCAGACCACTCACAACCTGAGATTAACCTTTCTTCCCCCTTCAGTTCATGACTGACTTAGTGTGTATTTTCAGCATTTTCTATTTTCTTTTCATAGTCATAGAGTCATAGGTATTTACAGCACAGAAAGAGGCCCTTCGGCCCATCGTGTCCGCGCCGGCCATCAAGCCCTATCTATTCTAATCCCATTATCCAGTACTTGGTCCGTAGCCTTGTATGCTATGGCATTTCAAGTGCTCATCTAAATGCTTCTTGAATGTTGTGAGGGTTCCTGCCACTACCACCCTTTCAGGCAGTGAGTTCCAGATTCCAAACACCCTCTGGGTGAAAAAGTTTTTCCTCAAATCCCCTCTAAACCTCCTGTCCCTTACGTTGAAACTATGCCCCCTGGTTATTGACCCCTCTACTAAGGGGAAAAGTTCCTTTCTATCTACCCTATCTATGCCCCTCATAATTTTGTACACCTCAATCAGGTTCCCCCTCAGCCTTCTCTGCTCTAAGGAAAACAACCCCAGCCTGTCCAGTCTCTCTTCATAGCTGAAGCGCTCCAGCCCAGGTAACACCCTGGTGAATCTCCTCTGCACCCTCTCCAATGCAATCACATCCTTCCTATAGTGTGGCGACCAGAACTGCACACAATATTCCAGCTGTGGCCTAACTAGCATTTTGTACAGCTGCATCATAACCTCCCTGCTCTTATAGAAACATAGAAGATAGGAGCAGGAGTAGGCCATTCGGCCCCTCAAGCCTGATCTGCCATTTAATGCGATCATGGCTGATCATCCAAATTCAGTACCCTGTCCCTGCTTTCTCCCCATATCCCTTGATCCCCTTAGCCTTAAGAAATATATCTAACTCCTTTTTGAATATATTTAATGAATTGGCCTCAACTGTCTTCTGTGGTAGAGAATTCCACAGGTTCACCACTCTCTGGGTGAAGAAATTCCTCCTCATCTCAGTCCTAAATGGCTTACCCTTTATCCTTAGACTTTGAACCTCTGGTTCTGGACTCCCCCACCATCTGGAACATCCTTCCTGCATGTAGTCTGTCTAGTCCTGTTAGAATTTTATAAGTTTCAGTGAGATCCCCTCTCATTCTATAAACTCTAGCGAATATAAACCTAATCGACCCAATCTCTCTTCATACGTCATTCCTGCCACCCCAGGTATCAGTCTGGTGAATCTTCGCTGCATTCCCTCCATGGCAAGAACATCCTTCCTCAGATAAGGCGACCAAAACTGCACACAATAGACCAAAACTGCACTCAAGGTGTGGTCTCACCAAGGCCCTGTACAACTGCAGCAAGACATCCTTGATCCTGTACTCGAATCCTCTCACTACGAAGGCCAGCATACCATTTGCCTTCTTAACCGCCTGCTGCACCTGCATGCTTACCTTCTTCTAAACTATAAAATATTCTATGCCTCGGCTAATGAAGGCAAGCATCCTATATGCCTTTTTAACCACCTTATCTACCTGTCCTGCTGCCTTCAGGGGTCTATGTACATGCACACCAAGGTCCTTCTGATTTTCCAATATTTCTTTTTACCTCTGCAATTTACCTCATACCTTACCTTACAGACAATGAAATGTACACCATGTCTGGGATATTTTTTAATAATTTGCAACTTTATGTGTATTCTATTAATCAAATTCATCTTTATTTAAAAAGCAATGTTGTTAAATTCTGTTGCCTTCTAATGAGTGCTTCCATTGATGTCAAGTTTATTCAATTTACAGACCAGTAGGGAGTCCTACCTGACTGATTATATAACACAGTTCCAGTGTGCGTGTGGTATATCTCTTTGTTGTATGTTTGATGTTGGTAAAAAAACACAATTAGAAATTGTGGAAACAAAGCCTTTCCACGATACAGTACATCAGGATTGTGACAGGTATAGTAAAAAGCTGAGGCATATGGTATTCATGCTCGGGTTGTTCTGTTTACACAGCTGCTCGTTCCCTCATATCTGTAGTATAATTTCTAAAGAGTATCATAGGGTTAATACGCAGAACACAAACTGCAAAAGAATTATAACTGTTGGTGTGGCCAAAGCACATACATGAAAAAACATAAAACAAACCAGTTGAGCACCATGTGTGTGCAACACATCCCTTGTTTAAGGGAATTATAGGTATCATTACCTTTGTATATGAAAGGACTAAGGGCGCTTTCCTTGATCAGCTCTCCCTCCCCAGTTAAAAAAAAAGGCAAAATTAATTGGTTTAAATATGATTGTACTATGTTGCCGACAGCATTTGTAACACATGAGCCAATGTGAGTTCTGCTCCATTAGAGATTCCATAGCCACACTGGGGCTGATAATGCGGTCCCAACACAGTGCTGCCAGGGCTTCTTTTTCATACTGAGCTTGCTTGTTGTTCAGTCTGCAGTATCTGATGAATCAAAATGTGGTGCAACAATCAAAGATCTGCTAATAACTTGGCAACTCTGACTGCGCATTTCAACCTCCTCTTTCATCCTCTGTCATTTGGAGGCAGCCTGTGCAGTGTGACCATTGGGAAATGTTAAAACACTCAATGGCTGATTTTCCTCTACCCTGCTCCCAAACACTGTCATTTCAGAGTGCTAAGGTTAGGGTTCCAGCCCCACTTAGGACTAGAGGCATAATATAGGGTCGCCCCCCCAGTGCAGCATTAAGGGAGTGCTGTAATGTCAGAGGCGCTGTATTTCAGATGAGACCTAAAATCAAGGCCCCTGTCTGCTTGTTCAAGTGGATGTAAAAGATTCTGGGCCCTATATGAAGATGAGTAGGAAATTCTCCCAGTGTCCTGACCAACATTCCTCCCTCAACCACTACAACCAAAAAAAACTGGTTATTTAAAGAACTCACTTTTCACAACCTCAGGATGTCCCTATGTGCTTTACAGCCAATGAAGGACTTTTGAAGTGTAGTCACCATTGTGATGTAAGAAACCCGGCAGGCAATTTGCGCACAGCAAGTTCCCACAAACAGTGATGACATAATGGCCAGGTAATCTGTTTTAGTGATGTTGGTTGTGGGATAAATATCAACCAGGACACCAGGGAGAATGCCCCTGCTCTTCTTCAAAATGACATGGGATATTTTACTTCCACCTGAGAGGGTTTAATGTCTCATCCAAAAGGTGTCACCTCCGACAGTGCAGCACTGGAGTTTCAGCCAGGATTTAGTGCTCAAATCTGCCCCCACCCGCCCCACCCCACCACGCTGACACAGTTTGTCAGCCTCAGAGTCTGAGATCATTTCCCTGACATTGCTCTTCACTGTCTCTATCCTTCTTCCTATCCCACTCTTCCCCCTTCCTCCTATCCTCGCCCAGGTGCTTCGCCCACTTCCTTTCCCCCCTCCTCCACCTTGGTCCAATTATCCACCTCTGCTCCTTTACCTCTGAATCCTACTTGACCGAAAGATTGCACTTAGCCTTCACTTTCCATGTGCATCATGGGAGTGCCTTCACCACACAGACTGCAGCGGATCAAGGCGGCGGCTCACCACCACCTCTCAAGGGCAGTTAGGGATGGGCAATAAATGCTGGCCTTGCCAGCGATGCCCACATCCCAGGAACAAATAAAAATAAAGGAGATTGATTAATAAAGTATGGGGCGCAGGTAAAAAGGGTCATATGAAGGCAAATGGGATTCTGGGTCTTGTATATAACAGCATTTAATATAAAAGTAGGGAAGTTATGTGAAATGTTGACAAGTTTTCAAAATTATGAAAGGTTTAGAGAGAGTAAATATTGAAAGAGTGTTTCCACTAGTTGACAAATCAGTAATAATGGTTCATAGACTCAGAATTATTATTAGCACAATGAAATGGGAAGCTGGTAGAAGCTTTTTCACACAGAGCGTTGTTACAAAATATTGGGGGTATTTTTCACTATCACCTCCTTGGCGGTAGACTGGCAGTGAAGATTGCCCACCCGTTATTGAATTCACCCAATTTTCATTTCAATTGAAATCACTAGAAATAGAAATTGAGTGGGTTTTATAATGGGTGGGTAATCTGCTCCTCTAGTTTACTGGCTAAGCAGTGAAAAGGAAAAGTACAGTTAGTATACTTTACCATAAGTGGCTATTGAGGCCGGGACAATAGCATAATTTAGAAGGAATTTGATAAATATTTGAAAGGGAAGAATATAAAAAGAAAACTGGAAAAGGCAGAGAAATGGGATTACAGCAGATAGCTCCAGTTAAAGAATTAGTACAGCTGCTGCAATTTCTATCTTTCCAAGTTACATTAAAATACATTGCAGAATGACAAAGCAGCCGACAGTATATATAGAGGATGCTGGATGGGTGGAAATGGATTTTGTGGCAGTAATTCAGTCATGAGGTTCAGATAGCATCGCCAACTCAAGCTATTTGTTATAGAAATTCTGTCCAATATGCTTTAAAATGCCTGTTGCATCTCAGGAGTTTTGACCAATTTACAGGTATGATTTATACCTTTAAATTAAAGTGAGTCCACAAGATGTTAAAATCCAGCTTGCAGCTAGAGCTGGAGGGTGAAAGAGATGTATGGTCATGCCAAACAGGGCAGCGGTTGCTATGTTACCTGTCTTCTAATCCAGCAATGGGAGGGGGAGTTGTTAACCATTCCTCTGAATCATCCAGGATCATTGTGATGAGTTAGCCTTATTCATTTTGAAAACAACAAAAGGTTGTTTCTGGGGTTCTTCACCTGAGGGCAGTGGTTGGGGGGAGCGGTAGCTGAATTTAATTGATAGTTCAACAGGCCAATTCCTAAATAGGGAAGAGTCACAGTTAAATAGCCAAATTTTTCTTTCCACATAGGACAACGCAAAGAGGGTATTTTTTCCGTGGGTAAATTCTGCTGAAAAATGCAGGTGAAGTCTGGACCAGTCTACCTTAAGAACAGAGCAAACCAGGTTCAAAACAAGCCTGGATCTGATTCAATGGCAGGGCTAATCAAAAGAAATCGCTACATAGATAGCTAACCAGCATAGCGTGGCATATTTTTATTAGTTTCTTTACTGCGAGGAGAGAATGAAGTGAAGCTCAAGTAAAGTGAGATTTGTTATAACGGTTACTGTGCACATTCACTTACTGACTGTAAAGTAAAGCAGCTTAATAATTTCTATCTGGTCTCATCTCACTAAGGTGTCAATCAGTCAATTTTTCAGAAGATTGGAGAAGCACTTGTGAGAGCGCGTGCGACAATATATAATACAAGAGATAAATGCTCAAGGGAGCATGTATAGCAAGGGGATCTCATTATTGCCTCCTCTTTGGGTTACATGAAAGTAAACTGCTGATTGTGAGGAGTGCCTGCTTATGGGAGAAACTGGTGACATTAAATGGAGAGAATATCTAAGGCAGGCCCGAAATTTGTATCAACGGCATCACATTTTAAAACTGGTTTTATCTTTGCCACAACCATCCTTTCAGTGATGATGCAAATGAGACACGGGCCTCAATTTTCCTCTGGAAAATGTTTTTTTGCTGGAGGTGAGTCGGAGCAGGACCTGTTGTCCCAACTCCAAAATGACCTCAACTCACTTACAGGTCAGAACAGCAGATTGACTTCCCTAAAGTGTCTTGTTTTGCACACTTTGTACAAAAATAATAAATTGCAGGACAACGGAGTATTACAGTTTAACTCTTTTACTAAGCATTAGGTCTGATGATCTTACTCATGGCAGCACCTGTGGATAAAACATGGCATTAGGACCCCTAGCCTGGGTCTTCCAAACAATAGTAGTCCTTACAGGTGCCTGCAGGCCAATGACAACTCAGCATGTGATCACATGTGAATATAATAGGTATTCCTTACAGATGCCTGCGGGCCAATGATAATTCAATATGCAAATGTTACATAAAGGACATTAGTAAACCAGATGGGTTTTTACAACAATCCAGAAGCTTCATGGTTACCATTACTGATACGAGTTTTTCATTTCAAATTGATTTAATTAACTGAATTTAAATTCCCCTGCTGTCATAGTGGGATTTGAGCTCACGTCTCTCAGATCAGTAGTGCTGGTCTCCCGGATTACTAGTCCGGTAACATAACCACTATACTACCATACCACCTTGAACTGTGCTTGCCTGACAAGCACTACATACACAATGCAAATATTATAAAATGAAGCTATCCCTTTCTCATTGAAGGCATGGCCACCAGTGGTGGAGTGATTAAAATCAGTGATGTGTAAGAGGCCAGAATTAGAGGAGCACAGAGATCTCAGAGAGTTGTAGGGCTGGAGGAGGTTATAGAGATAGGGATGGGCATCCTCTTCAAAACTGCAGGAAAGTAAGTTTGATCTTCAGTTAGGCCAGCAAGGAGGGCACCTAATGGCCTTCTGAAAGCAACCAGAAGACCCAGATTCATAATTGAAGTCCAAAAACAATGAACAAGTACCCTCTCCAAGATGGAGCGCCCATCTATTCAGAGTTAATTCCCACTTGGGTGAAAATCACGCCATGCAAATAAGTTGAACCCAAAAATTCCCTGTGCCGCAGCTGGGCAGATTAGAAATGCACATCACCCAAAGAATAATGGGGTGATAGGGGAGGAAGATGTTTTTTAAACTGGCAATCTCATTAAAGGCAAAAGTGTTTGAACTAATGAGGTATGGCAATTTAAAACAGAGCTACTGCCTGTTCTCTAGGGGATAAGTCAACACTTTCTTTTTGCTAATTGCTTAACTATTATCTAATGGTCCTGGACAATTTCCATGTAGGAATACAAATTGAAGGATAACATTGCATAGATATGCAAAAATCATTGCAAAATATCAAAGCGATTCATTGTCAGTGATAGCCTATGCCTACACCGTGACTCCACTTCAACTAAATTAGAAATATACAATTAATGTCACGCAATCAGAGAAACTACTCTGAAAGAGAAAGAAAACAGATAATTTTAACAAGGCTGCAACCTTGAGAGACCTTTCATGAGCATGATTTGGTAGGAAAATTGGTTTATGATGCTCTACATTCCTGCCTTGTATATGTCAACTCCATTTTACCAGTGAACGGGATTTGAATAAAAATAATAGCTTGGTAGTGCTCAGCACATCAGCAATTTTAATGTTAAATGGTCTCTTGCCATGTTCCGCTGAATTACTGATTTAATACTGCATATGTATTTTTTTTACTTTTTGTCACTTTATCAAACTCTTTTCTGTTATCAATTTCTCCGAGGTAAAGTTAGACTGCTGCCTGTTGTTCTGACAGCAGCTGTAAGAGCCATAAAAGCTTAAGAAAATACTTTAAATTAGTGGCTAAATGGCATAATACAGTTAATTTACCTGAACGACTTATTGTATTAAGAAACCCCCTATTTTCTTGCTCCAGTGGTATAGTCCGACACCCCCTTCATTCTTGCCACAATGGAACAGTCCCTAAGCCACACATTGGGTGCAGCCTTTTCACAGTTTAAACTGCACGTGGTGAAAGAGGCAGAAGCTGTGAGGTTTGGAGCAGTACAGTTTTTGACCGTGTTCGTTTATACGTGTTTGCTTTGTAATTCTGTTTGTTAAGTGTTATAGTAAACAGTTTAAAAGACAAAGCTACGTTTGGGAACGTTTTATTTTGACACGCGTCTACTCGTTGTTAAAGGCCCCACAGCTCAGTGGCCTGCCTGTTTGGAAACTAAGAAGCGCCACTACATTAGTCAAAAACTAGCTCCCTAAGAAGGAAGGGACGGAATCGTCGGCGAACGTATACATGAAATGTCACGGAGCCAGATGACAATTTAAGAAAGCGAAGGTACAGTGACTGTTACTTGCTTTGTTCATTCTGTTGAGAAGCTAAATAAGAGCTGCGGGTAAAATGGCCGAGGCCTTACGGAGCCAGGAGCTTCCTCCAGCCAGAAGGATTGCTGGCCAAAAGAGGGAAATAAAGCTCACCCCAAAGGCAAGGGAAGAGAAGTTACATAGAAGCATAGGTGCAAGGAAGGCTAAATTAGTTCAGATAACTGGAAAAATGAAGATAATTGATCGTCTCATGGAAGATAATGCTAATATTAAGAAAGCTGAAGACATAATGTATTACGATTTCTCCAAGCTGCATGAAGAATTTAATATACTCAATGAAGATGTATTAGCACTTCTGTCTGAAGAAGAGGGAAACACTGATCAGCACGACTGGTTTGATCTTAAATCAACCAGCATTAAGGACTATATCAAGGCCACGGAGCAGTGGATGTTAAAAATTCGTCAAGATGCTGATACAGCAGAGAAAGATAAGGTTGACGATGAAGTCGGACCAGACGATAGCATTTCAGAGACTTCCGCCAGACCGAGCAAAAATCGAAAAGAAGGTAGCTCTGTTTCTGGACGCAGGTCAGTCGCTTCTACCACAAGCTCGGCGCGACGCATGAGAGCGGAGGCTGAACGGGCGGCGTTGATGGCGCGCGCAGCATCTTGAGATGAGAAGCAAGCTCTTGAACGGGAAGAGGCCCAACTGCAGGTCCAAGAGGCCCAACTGCAGGCTCAACTGCAGGCCCAACTGCAGACCCAACAGGCCCAAGTGCAGGCCCAGCGGGCCCAGGTGCAGGCAAAGAAAGAACGACTGGAGATGAAAACAGCTATCGAGGTCTCAGATGCCAGGTTGAGTGCGTACGAAGATTATGAAGGCTCACGGGACGGCGGGAGCCACTGCCAGTCAACGTTGCCACATAGAGTTGGATCCAGGGCACCTTCAAGAGTTACAACAGAGCCCGAAAGCAATTCCCCGGCATTACAGCGTGGAAGAGTGGCCTCTCCACTAACAGGAGCACGTGATGCTACCCCAGACGTCAGACGGTCTAGACTAGACCCTGCTGATGACCACCAGAGGCCTGAAGACACAGGGAGAAGCCTATATCGAGTGATGCAACGTCAGAACAAAATTACAGAGATGCTTGTAAAGCAACAGAATCTGTTTCGACTCCCTCAAAGAGACATACCAGTGTTCCAAGGCGACCCACTCAAGTATAAGCCCTTCATCAGATCCTTTGAACAAGCCATTGACTCCAAGACAGAGAGCAGCAGTGATAAGTTGTACTACCTGGGACAGTACACCAGTGGTAAACCACAAGACCTGGTCAGAAGCTGTGAACACATGAGACCGGACCGGGGATACATAGAAGCCAGGAAGTTGCTGCAGGAGCACTATGGTAACGAGCTGAAGATAGCCACTGCATATATCGAAAAGGCTACCAAGTGGCCACAGATCAGATCGGAAGACGGAGAGGCATTGAACGCATATGTTCTCTTCCTCATAGGATGCCGCAACACCATGGAGGATGTTGAATTCATGGAAGAGATGGACAATCCTACGACTATGAGAATCGTCATCTCTAAGCTTCCTTACAGGATGAGAGAACAATGGAGAAGAACAGCCTTTGAGATAATGGAGAGACGGAAAAGTAGAGCCAGGTTTGCAGACTTAGTGAATTTCATAGACAAACAGGCTAAAATTGCTAGGGACCCATTGTTTGGAAACATCCAGGATGTCAGCCCGACCACCGATGGAAGAGTGAAAGCCAAGCCTGCTGAATCAAAGACTCTCAGGAAAGGTGGTTCCAGGGGAAGCAGCTTTGCAACTATCATCACTCAGGCCGAGGAAGAAAGGCCCCAGAACTCATCTCCCAAAAAGAGCAGCACAGTGACGCCTGCTAATGCCTTTCAGAAGCCATGCTTATTCTGCCAGAAGAATCATACATTGGATTTCTGCAGCGACATCAAAGCACAGCCACATAAGGACAGAATCGAATTCCTGAAGTACAACGGCCTATGTTTTGGATGTCTCTCTCAGGGGCACCTGAGTAGAAACTGTAAGCAAAGAACAACATGCAGAGAGTACACTCGGAAACATCCCAGTCTGCTGCATATCCATAAAGAAGAACAAGTCTCTAAGAAGAGTGAAGAAAACAATACCGACGAGAAGGTTGTTTCAAGTGCTCTGGTGTCGCTAGAACCAGAGACTTGTGGACTCACTGGGGCCGGTGACAGTGACTGTATTCTTGCCATCGTACCAGTAAGGATCAAGTCTAAGAGGAGTGAGAAGGTTGTGGAGACTTACGCCTTCATGGATCCAGGTAGTTCAGCAACGTTCTGCACAGAATCACTCATGCGACAGCTGAACGTTAGAGGCAGAAGAACAGAAATCCTATTACGCACCATGGGTCATGAGAAGTCAATGCAAAGCTATATCCTGTCAGACCTAGAAGTGTGTGGACTTGAAGAGAAGGACTTCATAGACCTGCCTAATGTTTTCACACAGAGGGAGATTCCTGTTAGAATAGGGAACCTAGCCCTGCAGAAGGATGTGGATAGATGGCCCTACCTAGAAAAGGTGCGTCTCCCATACATTGAAGCAGAAATTGGCCTATTAATTGGAACCAATGCCTACAAAACTATGGAGCCATGGCAGGTGATAAACAGCAAGGATGACGGACCCTACGCCGTCAGGACAGCCCTTGGATGGGTAGTCAATGGACCGGTAAGGAGAGATGATGGCCACAAGTCGAACAAGGAGGAACGACAAAACGTCACAGTTAATCGCATCTCTATCGCAAGCATTGAAGAGCTGTTGATACAGCAGTTCAACGCAGACTTCTCAGAACGCAGCTGTGAGGAAAAGACAGAGATGTCACAAGAAGACCATCAGTTCATGGGTTTGATGACAAGGTCTACACAGTTCATTGATGGCCACTATCACATTGGTTTGCCACTGAGAAGACAGACCGCGAAGATGCCGAACAATCGCTGCATAGCAGAGCAACGCGCCATCAGTCTAAAGAGAAAGCTGAACAAGAACCCCGACTTTCACGAAGACTACAAAGACTTCATGAGAAACATCATAGCGAAAGGCTATGCTGTAAAAGTGCCCGAAGAACAGTTGAACAGAGACGATGGAAGGGTCTGGTACATTCCTCATCACGGGGTGTATCACCCAAAGAAGAAAAAGATCCGTGTAGTGTTTGACTGCGCCGCCTCATTCAGAGGAACTTCACTGAATGACCAGCTGCTTCAAGGTCCTGATCTTACTAATACCCTCATTGGCGTCTTGACTAGGTTTAGACAAGAGCTCGTTGCCATGATGGCAGACATAGAATCAATGTTCTACCAAGTCAGAATCCCTGACGAAGATGCTGATCTTCTGCGTTTCCTTTGGTGGCCAGATGGCGACGTTAGTGAAGCGATGGTGGAATGTAGAATGGCCGTACACCTGTTTGGAGCCACATCATCTCCCAGCTGTGCAAGCTACGCTCTCAGAAAAACTGCAGAAGATGGCAAGGGCAAAGCACCATCCGAGGCTGTGGAGACAATCTTCAGAAACTTTTATGTCGATGACTGTCTGAAGTCCGTGTCAACAGAAGACGATGCCATCGCACTGTCAAGAGACCTTAGAACTCTGTGTTCGAATGGAGGATTCCATCTGACTAAGTGGATAAGCAACAGCAGAGCAGTTCTAGCTTCTATCCCAGAAAAGGAAAGAGCCACTGAAGTCAAAGATCTGGACCTGAGCCACGATGTCCTTCCTATCGAGAGAGCTCTTGGTG
Source organism: Somniosus microcephalus (assembly GCF_052327205.1). Classification (NCBI taxonomy): domain Eukaryota; kingdom Metazoa; phylum Chordata; class Chondrichthyes; order Squaliformes; family Somniosidae; genus Somniosus; species Somniosus microcephalus. The sequence goes on from NC_140988.1 coordinate 292,207,426, forward strand.
TACAATGGTGCATCGAGTCAGACACGTTCAACTTCAGGATAATGGTGAACGAAAGACCATCCACAAGACGAGGGATTCTCTCCGTGGTCAGTTCCATCTACGACCCTCTCGGATTCCTGGCACCACTCATTCTGCCGGTGAAGCTGATGCTACGAGAGCTGTGTAGAGACAAGAGAGGATGGGATGAAGATATCCCAGAAGGTCAAGCTCAGAGATGGCACAGATGGCTGACAGATTTGCAACAACTTTCTAGCTTCAACGTCAGTAGATGCATCAAGCCCGCGAGTTTTGGAGTTACAAAGACGGCTCAACTACATCATTTCTCGGACGCCAGTGAGGACGGCTATGGCACGGCTACCTACCTCTTGCTGACAAATCAACAGGGCCAGAAACATTGTGCCTTCCTCATGGGAAAATCCAGGGTGGCTCCGCTGAAGCAGGTCACCATCCCGAGACTGGAATTGACGGCAGCGGTTGTTGCAGTTAAAGTTGACCAGGTGATGCGTAAAGAGTTACAGCTCCCATTAGAAGAATCTGTCTTCTGGACGGATAGCACGACGGTGCTGAAGTATATAGAGAATGAGAAGATACGCTTCAAGACCTTCGTAGCAAACAGAATCTCATCCATTTGAGAAGCTACACAACCATCTCAATGGAGGTATGTAAACACCTCATTAAACCCAGCAGATCAAGCCTCACAGGGATTGAAGGCTGAAAACTTCATGAGGAGTGAAACTTGGATACAAGGCCCAAGTTATCTGCTGGAAACAGAGAGATCATGGCCAGAAAGACCAGATATGCCAAGTCAGATTACTGAAGACGACGTCTAAGTCAAGAGATCAGCCACAGTAAATTTCATAACTACGAAAGAGAACTTTGACACAGTGAACAAGCTTGTTAACCATTTCTCAGGATGGCACCAGTTGAGGAAAGCAGTTGCATGGTTTCTAAGGTTGAAAGAGTTGCTGCTACACCTGAGCGGTAAGAGAAAAGAGTACCGAGCCACTATCAGTCAGTCTGAAAGTAACCCTGATAAGCAGAGAATGCTTCTACAGCAGTATATGCATCAGCACAAGACCACATTGAGCAAGAATTCATTGACCGTGGAGGATTTGGCCAAGGCTGAGAAGGAGATAGTTTGCTTCAGTCAAAGACAAAGATACCCAGAAGAAACTGAAGCTCTACAGCAAAATACTCCAATCAAGAAAGGTAGTCATATCTACAAGCTGGACCCTACACTGCAAGATGGAGTACTGAGGGTGGGAGGGAGACTAAACAAATCTGCTATGCCAGAGGAGGCCAAGCATCCTGCTATCCTTTCTAAGGACCTCTGGGTTGCTACTCTCATTCTTCAGCATATACACCAGAGTATTGGACACAGTGGGAGGAATCACGTGCTTGTGAAGCTAAGACAAAGATACTGGATTCCAGGAGCTAATTCCGTAATAAGAAAAATACTCTCTGAATGCATTGTTTGCAGACGGTTACACGACCCTGGAAAGACCGATCACAAAGCTCTGCCTGCTACAAGAAGCAGCGTGAAAAGCTCCTGAACGAAAGAAAAAAGTGGACACTTGTATTGTAAATATGTTGAACTCATTAGTTTATGACTCTTAATGTTTGAGTAATTGATATGCTTCATGTGCCTAGTCAATTAGGGGCCGGAATGTAAGAGCCATAAAAGCTTAAGAAAATACTTTAAATTAGTGGCTAAATGGCATAATACAGTTAATTTACCTGAACGACTTATTGTATTAAGAAACCCCCTATTTTCTTGCTCCAGTGGTATAGTCCGACACCCCCTTCATTCTTGCCACAATGGAACAGTCCCTAAGCCACACATTGGGTGCAGCCTTTTCACAGTTTAAACTGCACGTGGTGAAAGAGGCAGAAGCTGTGAGGTTTGGAGCAGTACAGTTTTTGACCGTGTTCGTTTATACGTGTTTGCTTTGTAATTCTGTTTGTTAAGTGTTATAGTAAACAGTTTAAAAGACAAAGCTACGTTTGCGAACGTTTTATTTCGACACGCGTCTACTCGTTGTTAAAGGCCCCACAGCTCAGTGGCCTGCCTGTTTGGAAACTAAGAAGCGCCACTACAGCATTGCAAGGCACAGTGTGGGCACATTTACTGGTGGTCCTTTTTGCTGGAGTAGGGCCTGCCTTCACCAGCATCAGGGTTAATATAAATGCTAAATTAAAAATTAAAAACTAAAAAATCATCCACAAACATTTAAAATTAGTTTATATAATTCTGGCCCAGATTAAAATGTTTAAAATTATTTTTCAAAAAATAAATGTTTTATTGTAAATGCTTCATTAAAGGGACTTTTAACTCCATTTGAAAATGGGAACATTTACAGGAAACTTTCATTTAAACGGCACCTAAATATCCAGAATTCTCTATTAACCAGCAAAATTCTCACTCCAAAAACAATACCTCAATAACCGGCAATGTTGCCGAGTCTGAGTCCGAGTCTCCCGCGGTGGCTGAGTTCGTCAGTGGGGGTAGTTCTCCAAACTGCCACTACTCGGCTTCTTGGTGCTGTCAGAAGTCGGAACATCTCAATACCCCTGTAACAGGAGTCTGACTCTCCCACGCTGCCGGTAGTCTCTTCTGATCCGCCATTTCACAGGGGTACTGAGTGTCTCCCATGCTGCTGGCAGTTATTGCATTGCATTACACTCAACTGGCACTACTGTAATTAATCAAGCATCTTCCACCATCCATTTAACACAACATTCTGTAGGTGAGTACCCAATTACTGTATACTGCACATTTCTTGACTTTTTTTATTTTTCTTTGTTAAAAATAGCCTCGGTAGATAACCCTGTCCGTCATCCAGAATGTTTGATCAACCGGCAACACGCCGGTCCCGTCGGTGCCGGATACCAAAGAGTTTCCTGTATTTTTATTCCAGTTGTGTAAATTATTTAATTATTTGGGGATTCCTCATATGCCTATGGGGGTTCCGTTTGTAAATGGAATCCCCATAAGCATATGAGGAATTCTGGTTTCTGATAGGAGGACCTGGCCCACATGATCCCAGGGACGATTCTGAACTGCCTGCATCCCTGGGATCCGTGGGCCTTTACACAGGAGCAGGCCTGCAGGCCCAGGACCCAAAGTCTCCGAAGCCCAGGAGCCAGCAGATAGGTTTGGATTATTTTTTGGGTTGGAGGCGTACTCCAGAGGTCCGATGTCCTAGGGGAAGTGTTTGCTAGTGCTCTGGGGGAGGGTTTAAAGTAAAATGGAAGGGGATTGGGAACCTGAACAGGGGGACAAAGCAAAAGATAGGAAGGAGAAAAACAAAAGTGGCAGTCAGAGAAATCAACGGTTTAAATCAAACATGGCCACAGTAAATAATAATTCTAATAGGTCTAAGAGCGTTAAAAATTGTGTCTTAATGCAAGGAGCATTCGGAATAAGGCGGATGAATTAGCTGCACAAATAGAGGTAAACGAATATGATTTGATTGGGATTACGGAAACATGGCTCCAGGGTGGCCAAGGCTGGGAACTCAACATACAGGGGTATTCAATATTCAGGAACGATAGGCAAAAAGGAAAGGGAGATGGGGTAGCATTGCTGGTTAAAGAAGGGATTAACACAATTGTAAGGAAGGATATTAGCTCTGATGATGTGGAATCTGTATGGGTAGAACTGAGAAATACCAAGGGGCAGAAAACGTTAGTGGGAGTGGTATATAGACCTCCAAACAGTAATGCAGAGTTTGGGGATGGCATTAAAAGGGAAATTAGAGAAGCGTGCAATAAGGGCACAGCAGTCATCATGGGTGACTTTAATCTACATATAGATTGGGCTAACCAAATTAGTAACAATACTGTGGAGGAGGAATTCCTGCAGTGTTTACGGGATGGTTTCCTGGACCAATATGTCGAGGAACCAACCAGAGATCAGGCCACCTTAGACTGGGTATTATGTAATGAGAAAGAATTAATTAGCAATCTTGTTGTACGAGGTCCCTTGGGTCGGAGTGATCATAATTTGATAGAATTCTTCATTAAGATGGAGAATGAAGTAGTTGACTCAGAGACTAGGGTCCTGAATTTAAATGAAGGAAACTATGATGGTCTGAGGCGCGAGTTGGGTAGGATTGATTGGGGAATGTCACTCAAAGGGTTGACGGTGGATAGGCAATGGCAAGAATTCTAAGACTGCATGGATGAACTATAGAAATTGTTCATCCCAGTTTGGCATTAAAAAAAAACAAAAAAGGTGACTCAACTGTGGCTAACAAGGGAAATTAGGGGTAGCATAAGATCCAAGGAGAGGACATATAAATTGGCCAGAAAAAGCAGTAAACCTGAGGATTGGGAGCAGTTTAGGATTCAACAAAGGAGGCCAAAGGGATAAATTAAGAAGGGGAAAATAGAGCATGAGAGTAAGCTAGCAGGGAATATAAAAACTGACTGTAAAGGCTTTTATAGATATGTGAAGAGAAAAAGATTGGTGAAGTCAAGCGCAGGTCCCTTGCAGTCAGAATAATGGGAATTTATAATGGGTAACAAAGAAATGGCAGACCAATTAAATACATATTTTGGTTCTGTCTTCACAAAGGAGGACACAAATAACCTCCCAGAGATGTCGGGGAACATAGGGTCTGATGAAGGGGAGGAACTGAAAGAAATCAGTATTTGTAAGGAAATGGTGTTAAGGAAATTGATGGGACTGAAGGCCGATAAATCCCATGGGGCTGATAATCTACATCCTAGGGTACTTAAGGAAGTGGCCCTAGAAATAGTAGATGCATTGCTGATCATCTTCCAACATTTGATGGAATCTGGAACAGTACCCATGGATTGGAGGGTAGCTAATGTTACCCCACTATTCAAAAAAGATGGTAGGGAGAAAACAGGGAATTACAGACCAGTAAGCCTGACATCGGTAGTGGGGAAAATGCTGGAGTCCATTATAAAGGATGTAATAGCTGAGCACTTGGAAAACAGTGAAAGGATCGGACAAAGTCAACATGGATTTACAAAAGGTAAATCGTGCTTGACTAATCTACTGGAATTTTTTGAGGATGTAACTGGTAAAATAGATAAGGGAGAACCAGTGGATGTGGTATATTTGGAATTTCAGAAGGCTTTCGATAAGGTCCCGCATAAGAGGTTAGCATGTAAAGTTAAGGCACATGGGATTGGGGGCAAGGTATTGACTTGGATAGAAAACTGGTTGGCAGACAGAAAGCAAAGAGTTGGAATAAACGGGTCTTTTTCCGAGTGGCAGGCAGTGACTAATGGGGTACTGCAGGGATTGGTCCTTGGCCCGCAGCTATTCACAATATATATTAATGATCTAGACGAGGGAACGAGATGTAATATCTCCAAATTTGCAGATGACACAAAGCTGGGTGGGCGGCGTGTGTGCTGTGAGGAGGATGTCAAAAAACTCCAGGATGATTTGGACAGGTTGGGTGATTGGGCAGAAGCATGGCAGATGCAATATAACGTGGATAAATGTGAGGTTATCCACTTTGGTGGCAAAAACAGGAAGGTCGATTATTATCTGAATGGCAATAGATTGGGCGAAGGGGAAGTGCAACGAAACCTGGGTGTCCTTGTGCACCAGTCGCTGAAGGTAAGCATGCAGGTGCAGCAGGCGGTTAAGAATGCAAATGGTACAGGAAGCTTTGTGATATCCGGCACCGACGGTGTAGTGTATGTACATTTAAGACAGAACTACTTTTACAGCTTCTGTATACTGTAGTACCGGCAGTGACCACACCTGTATATAAGCCTTGCGCATGCCTCTGTACCCCCAGTCTTCAGACTACCCTCCTCCAGTAAATACCTGTTGATTGTTAAGTTACAGCATCTGTGTGGTTATTGAAAAACATCATACTCTCAGAATCACGGATCTAACAGTGGCGACGAGTGTTGATTCGAATCTACCTGCAACTCTGCATTTCCCTTCGAGGATTCGCTCCGGGAGGGCGGTGGAAGAAAGTCGAGGCCAGAAACACGGGCGTCGACCATGAGCAACCGCCCAGTCGTCCGGCAGAGAGTGAACATCGCAGGGGAGGCTGTGGAGAGCCGGGCTTGGTTCCCCAGCCACGACGATCAGCAAGAGACTGACGACAGGCACAGCGCAGCCCATTCCCAGACAGCGGCGGGTGGAGCCGACCGACGGCGGAGACAAAGCCGAGCAGCATTGACGGGGTAAGACAGAGGGTGAAGTGCACAGGGGGCAGCCGGGGGTTGAAAACCGAGCGGCGTCGAGAGAAAAAAAAACGGAGAGAGAGAGGGTAAAGCAACAGCCGGGTTCAGGACCGAGCGGCGGAAACGGAAAAAAAAAAACGCGCAGAGCACGGCCAGGGCTCAAGGGCTGAACAGTGTCCATGGGGAGAAGAAGGGAGAGCGCGGAAGACGCCATTGAGCCGCGGAGAAGAAGGAAGAGCGCGGGAGATGCCATTTTTAGAAGCCGCAGCGGAGAAGAAGGGCGAGCGCGGGAAGGAAGGAAAGCGCGGGAGACACCATTTTGTGCCAGCGGAGAAGAAGGGGAAGTGCGGGAGATGCCATTTTTGACAGTTAAATCACACCCAGGGATGCCGAAGAGTGGCAGTACCTCTACGTTCGACAATGAAGTCGAAGATTGGGCGACATATGTGGAACGTATTGAGGTGTACTGCAGGGCGAATGAAGTACCAGATGCTAGGAAAGCACTGGTTTTGTTAAATTCCATGGGTGCAAAAACTTATGGGTTACTGCGAAACCTAATAACCCCAGAGATGCCAGTGAACAAGAATTTCGAAAGCATAGTAGAAATCCTACAGGACCACTTAAACCCCACACCGCTGCTGATAGCAGAACAATTTAAGTTCCATAAAAGGAACCAACACAAAGACGAAAGCAATGCTGAGTACCTAACGGAATTGCGCAAGCTATCGAAACACTGCCAGTTTTGAGCGGGACTAGCAGATACATTAAGGGACAAGTTTGTGTGTGGGCTGCAAAGTGAAGGAACCCAGAAACGGCTTCTATCAGAAAAGGATCTTACGCTGGACAAGGCTTTCAGTATAGCAGTCTCACACGAAGCAGCCGCAAGGGGCGCTGCAGAGATACAACGGAGACCGCAAGAATATGGCACCAATGAAATGTCCTATGGAACAGGAAAGTGCTATGGCTGCGGCAGAACCACACATGACCAGAAGGATTGTTGGTTCAAGGACCAAGTGTGCAGACAGTGTGGAAAAGCAGAACACATAGCAAGAGTCTGCAAGTCTGGGAAGAAAACCAACAGTAAGAAATCTCCACAGGAGAGGTACAAAAAGGTACACCAGGTGATGGACAGTAGTTCAGATGAACAGAAAAGTGACACAGACTCCGGAAGCAAGGAGCTGGGTTGTCTGAAACTACATAAAGTAACCAAAATGGAGGATCACCAGACTATCTAGGTTACACTCAAGATAGACGGAGTCCAAGTGGAAATGGAATTGGACACAGGATCAGCCCTAACAGTCATAAACCTAACGGACTAAAAGCGGCTATTTTCACCTATACCCTTGAAAGCTACAGAGATTGGCTTGAAGGCGTACACGGGGCAAAAAGTCTACCCCAAAGGAAAAATAAGGGTGAAAGTGATATATAAAGGCCAGGAAATACCTAAAATGGATATATATGTATTGCCAGATGGAGGACCACCACTACTAGGACGTGAATGGATCCGGAAGATACAATTAGATTGGCACTCCATACAGGCACTGAAGGTTGAGGCCAAAAAAGGATGATGACGTCACACCTGGACGACTGTCAAAAATGCTAACTGACGCAAAAGAAGTGTTCCAGGAGGGACTCGGAACACTAAAAGGCATAACAGCAATGATTAAAATAGAGGAAAATGCAAGCCCAAAGTTTCTTAAGGCCAGACCAGTGCCTTATGCGATCAGACCAGCTGTCGAAGCAGGGCTGGAAGGGTTGGAACGTTCAGGAGTACTGTTCAAAGTAGACTGGAGCGAGTGGGCTACACCCATCGTTCCTGTAATGAAGAGGTCGTTGAGTAATACGCCTGGGGAACCAAAGAAGGTCCGCATCTGTGGGGATTTTAAGGTGACATTGAACCCAGTCCTTCACATGGTACAATATCTGCTTCCACGAATTGAGGATATTTTCGCCTCGCTATCTGGAGGTAAACGCTTCACCAAAATTGATCTAGCCCAGGCGTACTTGCAAATGGAGGTAGAAGAAGCTTCGAAACAATACCTTACGATTAATACTCATAAAGATCTCTATCAATACAACCGGCTGGTGTTCGGGGTAGCATCGGCTCCGGCTATTTGGCAAAGGGCAATGGATCAAGTCCTGCAAGGGATTCCAGGGACCCAGTGTTATTTGGACGACATCCTGGTCACGGGCGAAAATGACAGTGATCACCTCGCCAACCTGGAGAAGGTGCTCACCAGATTAAAGGGATATGGGCTACGAGCTAATCACCACAAGTGCGAGTTTTTCCAGAAACAGATCTCGTATTGTGGCCACGTCATCGATGAAGAGGGGTTACATAAGTCCCCTGAAAAGATTGAGGCAGTAGTCAAGGCTCCAGCACCGGAAAATGTGTCACAACTGAGGTTGTTCCTCGGGCTGGTAAACTACTACCACAAGTTCTTACCAAATTTGTCCACGGTATTACACCCACTGAACACCCTACTGCAAACAGGGGTACCATGGAAGTGGAATGGCAAACGTAGATGAGCTTTCCAGGAGTGTAAAGAATTGATCACATCAAAAGAGGTGTTGGCCCATTTCAACCCAGCACTACCAATTTGTTTGGCATGTGATGCATCACCCTATGGTATTGGAGCGGTGCTGTCACACAAATTCCCAGACGGGTTGGAGAGGCCAGTAGCCTTTGCGTCTCGGTCAATAACCTCAGCCGAGCGCAACTACGCCCAGATTGACAGGGAGGCCCTCAGCCTAGTATGGGGAGTAAAAAAATTCAACCACTATCTGCATGGGCAGAAGTTCACCTTGCTGACTGACCACCAACCACTTGTCTCCATCTTTAATCCTAAGAAGGGCGTTCCAGTGATGACTGCACAAAGGTTACAAAGATGGTCCCTGTTTCTAGGAGCGAATCAATTTGAAATAGAATATAAAGGCACGAAACAGCATGGAAACGCTGATGGGCTATCGCGCCTGCCACTGCCTACTGTGAAGGAAGCACCAGCAGTGGACCCTATCGAGATATTTTATTCGGCAATAATTGAACGATTGCCAGTAACGAACGCGGATATAGAGGAGACCCGCAATGATCCAACGCTGTCTCGGGTATATGATTTGACGGTGAGGGGATGGCCAACACATGGCGACTCACTGTTGCCAGCATTCTCATCCAGAAGAGAACAGCTGTCAGTATGCCAGGGGACAGTGATGTGTGGATCCAGAATGGTGATTCCACCGAAGTTAAGGGAGAGAGTGCTAAATGAGCTACATGAAGGTCATCTGGGGGGAGTGAAAATGAAAAGCCTTGCTAGGGCTTATGTGTGGTGGCTGGGAATCGATCAACAAATCGAAGACCTAACCAAGAGCTGCTCAGGATGCCAGAAGGTCCAAAATGCACTACCACATGCCCCTCTACACCCATGGGAGTGGCCCTCCTCTCCATGGCAACGGGTGCATATTGATTTCGCTGGTCCATTCATGGACTCAATATTCTTAATAGCAGTGGATGCTCATTCGAAGTGGCCTGAGGTGATAAAAATGTCCTCATCCACTACAGAAAAAACGATTGCAGTCCTACGGACCATATTTGCCAGAAACGGCTTGCCAGAGCAGATTTGCTCTGATAATGGACCACAGTTTGTGTCCAAAGAGTTTCGAAAATTTATGAGAAGGAATGGGGTAAGGGATTACACATCCGCCCCGTATCATCCAGCCACAAATGGATTGGCTGAGAGGTTCATACAAACCTTTAAGAAGGCGATAAAGGCCATGTGCGACGATGAAATTCCACTACAGCATAAGGTGAGCAATTCCTTATTAGCCTACCGAAACGCGACACATGCAGTTACCAACCAGACCCCGGCCATGATGTTCTTTAACCGAAGGTTGAGATCTCGTCTGGACTTGCTCAGACCAAATGTGCGAAGAAATGTTGAGGATAAACAATTCCAGCACATCAATGAGAAGCCGACAAGGAGCTTCAATGTAGGACAACCAGTCTTGGCCCGTGACTACCGAACAGAGCAACCCAGAATGATATGCACAAGGCAGGGGTCATTAATGTACACAGTGACCACACCTGTATATAAGCCTTGCGCATGCCTCTGTACCCCCAGTCTTGAGACTACCCTCCTCCAGTAAATACCTGTTGATTGTTAAGTTACAGCATCCGTGTGGTTATTGAAAAACATCATACTCTCAGAATCACGGATCTAACAGACGGGACTGAGCTGTTTCCATCCCATCAAAACTGCCAGAAAACCAGCGCTAATGTTAAAACGTGCTCCGTATCTAGCAACAAACCCACAGCTTCTAAACAGTCGGCCGTAGCTTGCAAGCGTCTCCGTAGCTAAGCAACAGCTTTAGCTAGACCTTGCAGAGCCTGGCTGGTGAAAAAAAGCAACAAAAAGAAAAAAAACTTACTGAACCGACTCCTGAATTTTGCCGGTGGATCGAGCATTCCGGACAGTTAACCTCCGGATAAACCAAAGTTTCCTGTATGTTGGCCTTCGTAGCAAGAGGCTTTGAGTACAGGAACAAGGATGTCTTGCTGCAGTTGTACAGAGCCTTGGTGAGACCACATCTTGAGTATTGTGTGCAGTTTTGGTCGCCTTATCTGGCTAAAGGGATCAAGGGGTATGGGGAGAAAGCAGGGACCAGGTACTGAATTTGGATGATCAGCCTTGATCACATTGAATGGCAGAGCAGGCTCGAGGGGCCGACTGGCCTACTCCTGCTCCTATCTTCTATGTTTCTATGTTTATGTTTCCCTTTCACCTTAAGAAATATATCCAACTCCTTCTTGAATATATTTAATGAATTGGCCTCAACTGCCTTCTGTGGTAGAGAATTCCACAGGGTCACCACTCTCTGGGTGAAGAAATTCCTCCTTATCTCCGTCCTAAATGGCTTATCCCTTATCCTTAGACTGTGACCCCTGGTTCTGGACTCCCCCGCCATCTGGAACATCCTTCCTGCATCTAGTCTGTCTGTCCTGTTAGAATTTTATAAGTTTCAATGAGATCCCCTCTCATTCTTCTAAACTCGAGCGAATATAAGCCTAATTAACCCAATCTCTCTTCATACGTCATTCCTGCCATCCCAGGTATCAGCCTGGTGAATCTTTGCTGCACTCCCTCCGTGGGAATACAAGCCAAGTTTACGAAACCTGTCCTCATAATTTAACCCTTGAAGCCCCTGTATAATTCTGGTGAATTTGTGCTGTACCCCCTCCAAGGCCAATATATCTTTCTTGAAGTTCGATGCCCAAAGCTGAATGCAGTACTCCACATGAGGTCTGACCAAGGCTCTGTACAACTGAAACATCACTTCTTTCCCCTTTGTATTCCTAGCCTTTTGAGATAAAAGCCAGCATTCCATTACACTTGCTGATTATGTTTTGTTTGCTGTGCACTGGCTTTTAGTGATCTGTGTACACGGACACCCAAATCCCTTTGCTCCTCCGAAGTTCCTATTCTGGTTTGGCATTCTCAGATCTAAAGTGGATGACCTCACATTTGCCAACATTGAACTCCTTTTGTCATAGTTTTGCCCACTGACTTAATTATGGTCAATATTTGCAAGATTGTTTATGGTTTATTATTCATCACTAAATCCATTATGGCCTGTTAACTTGTTGGTTCAAAGTCATATTGTTCTCGAAAACTGTCTTGAATACATTTCAGAAATTCATTGGCCCAGAAATTCGGGTCGGGGGCTTCCCGCGGGTGCAAACCCCCGACCTGCACTTACCTTGCACGCCGGCCGTTGAGCTGTGGGCCCCCGTGGAATTCCGATCCTGGGCCTCCTCCAACTGCCAGTGCGCAGTGCTTGCATATCCCAGGGGCGCAGTTAGTCCAATGCGTCCCCTGGGATGACGTGGGCCATGGAGAGCCAATCGGAGTAGGGAATGTTCCATTCATAAGTCTGACAGGAAGTGCTGGCAAACTTAGAAATACTACAGGCCCCAAAACATCACTAAATCTTCAAATAATTTTTTTAAAAATCACATTTTTTTAATAAACTATGAATTACATGAAATAACTATTTTAAACAATAACTTAAATTTTTGAAAAAAATAATTTTATTTTCTAACGGGGCTAAAAATAAACTTAACTTTCTTTTAAGTATTTAAAAATAATAAACCTGTGGAAAAAATGTTTCAATTTTAATTAATTCACCACTTACCTTGTAAAAAGCAGTCCTTACGCCTGCTTTTTACATGTCTAACTTCTGGAGACTTACCCTCCCAGGAAAACCTGCAAAAAAAAAACAAAGTTCGATGCGCATGCGCAGCCTCTCCCATGCACGCGTTCGACCTCTGAACCCCTGCTTTCAGGGGAACGGAAGTGCCGGTTTCCCGCGCATGCGCAGTGCATGCAGGAAACCGGCACTTCCATTGGGCCTACGGGTGAGTACCTCGTGCGTACTCACCCGTGGAGACCCGAATTTCTGGTCCATTGCCTTTACTACTTTAGCTGTTCTGCTTCTCCCAGTCTCTGTGAACATTAATATCTCCCATTATAACCTCATTGCTTTTGCTACATGCTTCCCTGATCTCTGTATTTATACATCTCCCACTACATCATCAAGAAAACAGCAAAAAGGGGTACAATAAGGTTATTAAATGAATTTCCCCATAACCCTGTGGATAAATCACTATCTGATGTCGGAATGGGCTGTATGGATCAGGAAGATTTCAAGTTAGCCTTAGTGCATTTGCATTAGATAGGGAAAAAGCTAGCACGCTCCGGATCACTACACCAGGACCCCTTCTTGGAGTTGCATAGGTGTGTACATTGGATCAGGATGATTAAGCTTGGCTGTAATAGCCCCATGATCAAATAGCTTGCCAACACTCACTTCTAGCTCAAATATAGGTTACCTAGTGAGTTATCCCAGCTGGATACCAGAATGGGCTGCTAAGGCTGTATGCCAGCATGGAGGGAGGGTGCGGAAATTTGCCTATATAAATAAATATAGGTAAATGAAATGGTGAGTAGTTATTTTTTGAATAAAATTCCCAAGTTTCTTCATATATACAGACTAGATAACAATTTTATGTCAACTTAAGCATCATACAGAAGGAATTAAATACAGTTGGAAGTATTTTAGGCAAAACAATGACAATAGAGATCTTCACATGCAAATATTGTTGTTGATATTTTTGCAATTTTGAGTAAAAAGGAAGTACTTGTGTTACATGAAATGAAAACCTTAACAATAATAGAAACCAGCCATCCATTAAATTCTACTTATGCAGTTGTGGGTTCAAGTCCCACTCCAGAGGCTTGAGCACATAAGCTAGGCTGACACTCCAGTGCAGTACTGAGGGAGTGCTGCACTGTCAGAGGTGCCGCCCTTCGGATGCGACGTTAAAGCGAGGCCACATCTGCCCTCTCAGGTGGGCGTAAATGGTCCCATGGGACTATTTCAAAGAAGAGCAGGGGAGCTCTCCCTGGTGTCCTGGCAAATATTTATTCCTCAATCAACATCACTAAAGCAGATTATTTGGTCATTATCACATTGCTGTTTGTGGGAGCTTGCTGTGTGCATATTGGCTGCCGTGTTTCCTACATTACAACAGTTACTACACTTCAAAAGTACATCATTGGCTGAAAGGTACATTGGGACATCCCAAGGTCCTGAAAGGTGCTATATAAATGCAAATCTCTCTTTCTTTTCTGTTCTTTTCTTTTTCTTGTGTTGATAATGCTCTTATGGTGGCAATAGGCAGGAAATTCCAGGATCTAGCCCAGTGACGATGAAGGAACGGTTATAAATGTTTAAATCTGAATGGTGTGTGATCTGGAAGGGAACATTGAGCTCGATTTTAATGGAGGAGACGGGATGGAGTCGGGTTGCCTGGTGGGCAGGTTTTGGACCCGCTGCTAGTTTCAGACGCTCCTGATATCCCATTTTGATTTAATTGGACCAATTAGTCCCGTCATGCACGCTGCCTGCTGCAATGACTGGGAGCGGGTCTGTTGGTCTGCACTGATGAGGTCATTTGCTGCACTTGTTTTTAAGGGCTCCATGTAGCCTCAGCCTCTCATTTCTCGTTATTGCTGCAGCTTGAATGGGCCAAGGTGACCATGAGTGCTGCAAAATCCAAAGCTGCTCCCCGATTCACTGAGGACTAGCTGCAAGCTCTTGTGCAGGGGGTAAAGAGGGCGCAGGGAGATTCTGTTCCCCCCTGATGGCCGCAGGAAGCCTCCTCAGCAGACAAATGCAGTCTGGCTGGAGATTGCTGAGGAGGTAAGCCCAGAGTCGCTATGTACACGCACCTGGCTGCAGTGCCGAAAATGCTTCAATGATCTTCTGCAAACATCAGAAGTGAGTATCACATCACACTTACCTTCAATCTGCTTCCCTTCTCTTCTCATGCACACCTCGGTGGGTCCTTCGCATCATAGAGTAGTGTTGTCACCTGGTGTATCACAGCTCACAAGTGAGCATCAGCAGATGGTGGAGACAGCGACAGCAGTGGAGAGTCCTTGTCGGAGGCTGCAGGACTCTCCTAGCTCTGCTCAGCTGCATGTGGGCAGGATTTTCATTGGGCCATGGAGGCGGGATTGGAGGCATGTGGGGGGTTAAAATCTCGAAATCAGGGGGCACGAACCCATCCCACCCCCAACCAGCCTCCATGCCAGTTTCAAAGGAGGCGGATACCCGACCTGTGCTGGGACCCGCCTCCCCGAAGCGGGAAAGGGATTAGTGCCAATTAACTGCCTGTTAACAGGTAGTTAACAGGCAGTTTTTAGCCTAATCCCTATTTTTATTGCTGAAGTGTGGGATTCCTGACGGCTCCAAACCACGGCAAGTTAGCGAGGTGGACCGTCGGGCTGAAGGGCTTGGAGGGTTCGAGATGTCCGGTGTTCAGGTGAGTGATGGGTGCATGAGTTCAGAGGTAAGTGTGTTTGGTGTGTGTAAAGTGTTTAAAGAAGTTTTACTTACATTTACTTACCTTTACAGCCTTCTTTCCTTCAGGTCTCGGGAGTCACTCATCTCACCAGCACAGAAAGCAGAATGGCCGTGAGCTGTCAAAATCTGCAGCATTCAGCTTTCTGTTCTGGAGAGATCTCTAAATCAGCCTGAGAGGAAGGAATTAACTTGGAGTACAGATTGTCAGTGTTTGACAGCTTCAAACAGCTGTCAAACGCTGATATTTCATCTGTCAAAAGCTTTTGACAGATGAAATGTCAATCTGTGACATCACCTGTTGCCGGGTGGCCCTTAATTGACCTGCTGAGCCCGCTGGGCGGGCTCAACAAGGTCAATCAAGTGACAATCGCGTGGGTTGGCCACAACTCGATGGAGGCGGGACTACAACCCCAAAAGTTGTAGTCCCACCTCGTACACGCCTCCTCAATCAAAATCCAGCCTTATGCCTCTGGGTCCATCCAGAAAGAGAGTGGTGCTGGAACTCCAGGAACAAGTGCAGGAGTCTCTGACAGGTTTTGTATCCAGGCTAACTGCGAGTGTGCAGAGAATGGAGGAGTCCATCTCTAACATGAGCACTGCCTTTGTGGAGGCAATGGCACATGAACGTTCTGCCATGGAGAGGGTGGCAACCGCCATGGAGGACATAAGTCGCCAGACACACGAAAACATGGTGACTCTTCAAAATAGATTGTCTGCAACGGAGGAGAGATGGGCATCTATTGAGGAGAGACACCAGAGGTACATGGACGTCCCTGTTATGAGGACTGTCAGTACAGAGACGGGTCCTGATGGCCCCACTAATTTGCAGCAAGGTGCTCTCCAGCTACTTGCTAGCACTGAAGTGCGGCTGACCCATGAGAGGGATGTTGGTGGCAGGCAACAAGGGAGTGGGAGTTCCTCTCCAAGCGCTCATACCGTGAGCGCACAAGAACATTCTTGATCACTGGACAGTGTGCACATAGGACTCTTGTACCTCAACCTTAATTTATCTTCTATATATATAAAAGGATATGTCTCTCTGTCTGTCTCTCTGTCCGGCTATACAATCAAAAGTTATAGAGCGTACTTACACATATGTTATATCAAAAGAAAGCTCATCATTAGGGGACTCTTGTAGGCATATTTACTTTTTGCTTGGACAAATATTGTGCCGACGGTGTCCAAAAAACGTTCAAAATTCCGCTCATTATCCGCTCATTTGCATCGAGTGGGGGCGGGTTCATTGTGTGTGCGGGCGGGCCATCCTACAGTCGCGTGACAGGACCATTGACCAATCCTACACTTCAGTGACCTGACGGTTGACCAATTGGTGCGTGTGTGGACGGGCCTTATCATTCTGAACCGAGGTGAGTGTCAGCCATCTTGATTCGAAAGTTTATTTTTTTTTCCCACTTTCTGTACGTGTGCAGGGGATTTTATCCACCACAAATTTGGTACTTAGCAGCCCAACTAACTCATTATATAATTTGTGTGTAATAAATGAGTCCATTATCTGTTTCATTTCTCCAGGTCTGCTGTCTGCAGGCCTCAGGCCTTCAAGCCTGGGCCTGTCCTTCCCAACCACGCCCGAGCTACGCACCGGCTGTCCCGCTGAGCCCGATTCCGAACCAGCGGCCAGCCATCTTGGTGAAAGCTGGCCACAGGGCCCACAGAGCGCGGGGCAGAGGGAAGCGAGCAGGTTACCGGGGGGCGGGGCTCGAGGGGGGTGGAGCTCGGGAGGGAAGGGGGAGGGGGTACCGGGAAGGGGGAGCGGAGAGGGTTAACCCAGCAACCGGACTCGGCCAGCCGCAATCGGCCTTCTCAACCCGCCCAGGCCCGGTCCCAGTCCCGGAGATCTGGAGGGCGGAGAGGGGAGGAGGGTTACCCCGGCAACCGGGCCTGGCCAGCCACAATCAGCCGTCTCAAGCCGCCTCACGCCCGGCCTCGGGAGGGGTGGGGGGCGGGGGGCGGGGCTCGGGAGGAGGAGGAGGGGTACCCCGGCAACCCGGCCAGGCCACCCGCAATCGGCCGTCTCAACCCGCTCAGGCCCAGGCCCGGTCCCGGCCCCGGAGATCGGGAGGGCGGAGAGGGGAGCAGGGTTACCCCGGCAACCAGGCCTGGCCAGCCGCAATCGGCCGTCTCAAGCCGCCTCAGGCCCGGCCTCGGGAGGGGGGCGGGGCTCGGGAGCCACCCGCAATCGGCCGTCTCAAGTCGCCTCAGGCCCGGCCTCGGGAGGGGGGGCGGGGCTCTGGGAGCTGTGGGGTGGTAGGGCTCGGGGAGCTGGGGGGGCGGGGCTTGCGAGGGGCGGGGGGCGGGGCTCGGGAGGGGCGGGCCACGGGAGGGGGAGGAGGGTTACCCCGGCAACCCGGCCTCTCCCCCTCTCTCCCCCCTCCCCCCTCTCCACTTCCTCCCCCTCCCTCCCCCCTCCCTCCCCCCCTCACCCCCTCCCTCCTCCCTCACCCCCTCCCTCCTCCCCCCCGCTCCCCCCCTTCCCTTCCCTCCCCCCCCTTCCCTCACCCCCTCCCCTCCTCCCTCCCTCCCCTCCCCCCTTACCCCCTCCCTCCCCCTTCCCTCCCCCTCCCCCTCCCCCTCCCTCCCTCCGCTCCCTCCCCCCTCCCCCCTTCTCCCTTCCGCCCCCCTCCCCCCTTCTCCCTTCCGCCCCCCTTCTCCACCTTCCGCCCCCCCTTCTCCCCCTTCCTCCCCTCCCTCTTCCCCGCAGTCGCTCTCCCTCTTACCCCCAGTCGCTCTCTCTCTTCCCCCCCAGTCGCTCTCTCTCTTCCCCCCAGTCGCTCTCTCTCTTCCCCTCAGTCGCTCTCTCTCTTCCCCCCCAGTCGCTCTCTCTCTTCCCCCGAGTCGCTCTCTTCCACCCAGTCGCTCTCTCTCTTCCCCCGAGTCACTCTCTCTCTTTCCCCCCAGTCGCTCTCTCTCTTCCCCCCCAGTCACTCTCTCTCTTCCCCCCAGTCACTCTCTCTCTTCCCCCCAGTTGCTCTCTCTCTCTCTTCCAACAACAACATGCCCTCAAAAAAGCCTCGGCACTGCCGGGCACTTCAGCTAGTAACTTATATAACTTATAACTCATTTGTACATTGCACACTGCATTTTAACTTATACTTATTTATATACAAATATATATATTATACTTATACTACCATATACTTATCATATTATATTACTATTACTTCCAGTGGTAATCGAGGCTTTTTGCACTATTCATCATATCCTGTAACTTGAACTGTCATTGCTATACTTATTTGCTTATTTGCTTATTGTTTCTATATTTATACTTTTTACTTTTGCTTTTTATATTTATACTTATATTGTGGGAGTGAGTGGGGAGTAAGCATTCCATTGTACCAGTTACATATGGCAATAAAATAATCTTGAATCTTGAATCTTGAATCTTGAATACGACCATGCCACTGCGGAGCCCTCGGTCAGAGCCCCACATTCCAGACCGAACTGAGATGGCCGTCTCAGCCCCTACACAGCCACAGGAAGAGTAGACTTTGGAGGAGTTCTCCAAGGCTTCCAAACCCAGAGGACACCCGCCAAAGGCATCTAAGCAGACGCAGCATCAAAGTGAGCAAGGTGCCTCTACATCTGCTGAAGCCACAGGGGAAGTACGCGTAAGAGGAAGTTAACACAAAAATAGTCACAAGGGTAGTCACATGGATTTTTTATTGCGCTGTAAATTATCGAGTGTCCTCCTTTTGTGATGGCATTAAACAAAAGTGATGGGAAAGAGTTGAAGTTCTGGTCTATGTGTTCTGGGAATTGGAAGTTGCACAGTGAGGGCTCAGGGCTAATTCCATTTATAATGATGGTGGTGACAGTGATTGGAAAGCACCGTTTATTGGACAGATGATGTATGGTGTGTTAAGAATCTCGACTTTATATTCATCTCCATCTGCCAGCCACCTGTGTTTGAAACGTAAGCTCACACGAATCTGGCATGGATGAGTGCAGATGATGGCCAGCAATGTGGGCACGTGCTGCTGCATTGGCCACATCCAGACCCGCAAGGCATGGCTCCTGGTCCTCCTCCTGGTCCTCCTCCTGGTCCTCCTCCTCTTCTTCCGAGGAGTGTGCGCGCAGAGCTACCTGGTCGTCCGGCAGCACTAAGCCACGCTGCTGTGCGATGTTGTGCAGGGCACAGCAGACCACAATGATTCTGGACACCCTGGCTGGTGCATACTGCAGGGCTCCACCAGATCTGTCCAGGCATCAGAATCACATTTTGAGTAAGCCGATAGTTTGCTCTATGATGCTTCTGGTGGAAACTTGGCTCACATTGCACCGCTCCTCAGCCTCATTTGATGGCCTCCTCATCGGTGTCATGAGCCACTTTTTCAGGGGATAGCCCCTGTCGCCAAGTAGCCATCTGGAAAGTTGGATTGGCGGATGGAAGATCTGAGGCACTGTAGACTGACGCAGGATGGAGTCATGGCAACTGCCAGGGTACTTTGCGCAACCATGCATTATGATCTCCCTGTGGTTACACACCAGCTGGACGTTCAGGGAGTGAAATCCCTTGCGGTTGACAAATACAGCTGGATTGTGATAGGGGGCCCTAATGGCTACATGTGTGCAGTCTATGACGCCCTGCACCATTGGAAAGCCTGTCATATTTGCAAAGCCAACCGCACACGCGGTCACACTTGGGCCATCCGTGGAGAAGTGGATGTAATTGTGCGACTTTGCAAAGAGGGCATCGGTGACCTGCGTGACGCAAGTGTGTGCGGCCGAGTGGGAGATGCCGCTGATGTCTGTAGCTGATCCCTGGAAGGAGTCCGAAGCAAAGAAGTTTATTGTGGTGGTGACTTTGACAGCCACTGGTAAGGAGTGTCCACCCGCTCCTCTGGGCTCCAGGTGTTGGTGCAGCATTGCGCAGATGTCAGCGACTACGTCTCTCAAAAGTCTCAGCCTCCTTTGGCACTGCTGCTCAATCATGTTGAGGAAGCTGATCCTCTGCCTGTAAACTCTGTGTTGGGGGTATCTCCTGTGGTAAGGTGCAGCCCTGCGCTGAAGCCCTCTGCAGGTGGTTGAGGAGGAGGTTGGCGCTCCTGGTGCTGGTGCTGCTTTTGTGGCTGGTTGTGCTGCTGCCACGGCTGCTCTTCCTCAGAATCTCATGACCAGGATGAGAGGGTGTAAATGGTTCCCATACCGTTGCTATAGATTTCAGTTGAGGAAAGAAGCTTGCAAGCACACAGTCAAAGTGGCCTGAAATTATCCCAAACAGGTGACACTGCAAATGGCTCTCAGCTTGAACACTCACAAGTTCAGTAGAGTTGCAAAATCTTTGCCAAAACATCAAACAACACAGCTGTGGCATTTGAATGTCAGCCATGCTGCAGGAGCATTTTTAAGCTGCTGCAGCAACTGACAACAGTTCATGACCTCAAGAAACCCGACTCATTGCAGCTGGCGTGTTTCTCGGAAGACGGGAAACTCAGAAAAAATGCACCAAAATTAGAAACCCCTATTAAAATAGGATTAGAAAGGCAGTTAACAAGATGTTAACTGCCTTAAGTGCCTTCCCCGCCATTTGGTGTCAGGTCAGTTCGGGAGCAGCTGACCCGACACTTGCGAAAATAGCATGGAGGTGGGTTGGAGGCGGGTTCGCATCCCGCCGGCAGTTTTTCCGATTTTCGCTGCCACCCCACCTCCAAACCCGCCCTCTCAGCTGAATTAAAATTGCGACCTTAGTGTCTCTACTGTGTTTGCTGTGAAATATAGCAATTTCTTGGCACAGACTTATCTTGCATTTATACAGCACCTTTCATATTCTGAGGATGTCCCAAAGCACTTCACAGCCAATGAGCTACATTTGAAGTGCAGTGACTGTTGCTGTGTAGGCAAACGCAGCAGCTAATTTGCACACAGCAATGATGAAAAAGGACTGCTGAGCACTTGGTTTGAGTATAAAACAAGGCTTTAATCAACTGTTTCACAACCATGAGATTCTAGTTACATCACTAGCTCCTGGTTACAAAAACGTCCTGAGCAAGCTGGGCCCACGCCCGAGCATTTGTACTCCTTGGACGGCGCCACCAGCTGGCCACCCAGTGTTACTTCATGAGTCATTTCTTCATGAATGATAAGATTCATGACAGCAAGGTCCCACAAACAGTAAATCAAATAAATGATAAATGAGCAATTAATCTGTTTAAGTAGTTTGGGGAAATGTTGACCATGACAACAGAAGAACCTATTGCTTTTCTTCAAGTAGTGCCATGGGATCTTTTACATTCACCTGAACAGGCAGATGGGACCACAGTTTAACATCTCATCTGAAAAATAGCACCTCTGACAATGTAGCAGTCCCTCAGTACTGCACTGAAGTGTCTGCTTGGATTATGTGCTCAAGTTGTGGAGTGGGATTTGAACCCACAACCTTCTGAGTTGAGGTGAGGGTGCTACCAACTGAGTCAAACTGACAGAAAACAATACATCATGGCCCAGAAATTCGGGATTCCACGGGTGAGTACGCATGGGGTACTCACCCATAAGCCCAATGGAAGTGCCGGTTTTGTGCATGCACTGCGCAAGCACGGGAAACCGGCACTTCCGTTCCCCTGAAAGAAGGGGTTCAGAAGTTGCACACGTGCGCAGGAGAGGCTGCGCGTGCGCATCGAACTTACGTTTTTTTTGCAGGTTTTCCCGGGAGGGTAAGTCTCCAGAAGTTAGACAGTCACAAGGCCTGCTTTTTACAAGGTAAGTGGTGAATTAATTAAAATTAAAACTTTTTTTCCACAGGTTTATTATTTTTAAATACTTTAAAGAAAGGTAAGTTTATTTTTAGCCCCGTTAGAAAATGTAATTAATTTTTTCAAAAATTGAAATTATTGTTTAAAATAGTTATTTCATGTAATTTATAGTTTATTTTAAAAATGTGATGTTTTTAAAAAATGTATTTGAAGATTTAGTGATGTTTTGGGGCTTATAGTATTTATAGGTTTGACAGGTCTTCCTGTCAAACTTATGAATGAAGCATTCCCTGCTACCATTGGCTCTCCATGGCCCACGTGATCCCAGGGGACGCATCGAACTAACTGCGCCCCTGGGATACGCAAGCACTGTGCGCCGGCAGTTGGAGGAGGCCCAGGATCGGAATACCACGCGGGCCCACAGCTCAATGGCCGGCGCGCAAGGTAAGTGCAGGTCGGGGGCTTGCACCCGCGGGAAGCCCCCGACCCGAATTTCTGGGCCATAAACTTTTGGGTTGAAATCGCACTATGTGATGTTAGTATTCAAATGCTTAATAGATTTGTATAAAATTCCATTGACCCTTCTTAGACTGAGGTGATATCATGGATTAAAGTCTCCATGAGAATAGCAGACAAATGAATTTCACTGACACATTGGGCTAGAAATTGCTGCAATGGCCCATCTTGTGTTGAACAACATTAATTGGACTTTTTACCTCACCGTTCACATCGCATTAGCTTTGTGACGCAAATTGCTGGAACGTCAATCCAATAATGGCACAGCAATGTCAGTGTGGCATCTGTGATCTCATAAATATCGTGCCCAATGGTTCATCTCCTTAACCAATGAAAGAATAGGATAGAGAAATAAACAGAGCGACGGAGAATGAAACAGGGTAAATTAGAATCAAATTAGAGACAGAAACAGAAAGAAATAAAGAGAGGAAAGGAAAGAAAGTGGATTAAGAGAGAGAGAAAAATGAGACAGAAAGGAAAAGTAAGAAGAAAATTAAAAAGGACAAGCAAAAGAAGAGGATGTGGTAACCCACTTGTGTTAGGGTAGGTGTGCAAAATGTACAACTATTCTTGATGCATGAAGTATAGAATTAGCGGCTCCATCCACCATCACCAGGAACAATGAAACACCCAGCAGTTACATCACTGCACTGCTTTCATAGGAAAATAGGAATTGCTAGACAAAAAAAGACCAAGGTTCATCTGGTTGACCTTCTACTATCCTGATCGTCACAAGAGACAACAATAATGGAGTTGTTGAATAATCAGAGCAATCAATCAATTAGTTTACAACAGACCCAGAAATGACATGAGTAAAACCCCTATGGTGGAAAGCTTTGGGAACCATAGGTCCAAAGTCACGTTTTTCCTCCTTAGCATATTACACTTACCACATCATGTCTCAAATTACTCATCTCCTGTATCCCGAAATTATATTTTCTGAAAAAAATCCATCTAATTTGCATTTCTGAGTGTTGAAACAGCTTTTGCATCCTGAAAATTATTGCCTTCTGACACTAACAGGAGTGTGGATGACAAGACTGGCACAAAATACTGCCAAGAATGATAACAAAAAATGTTTAAAAAAACCTCTAGGAATAATTCACTACCTGCTGGAGTGAGACGCCACAGCTTCACTAGTCCCTTAATGGGCTTCCAAGGCTGAGTGTCATGTGAGAACCATAAATCAAGCCATTGACAGGGTCCTTACAATATGAATTACCAGCCCTAAATGGCTGCGGCAGGAATAATTTACATTAACGTCGTAAATCCAGCAATTTTATAATCACCATTAATTTCAATGGGAAGGCAATTTTATCTTTTTATCCTTGCTGTATCTTTTTCTCTCTCTCTTAATCCAGACTTTCCTTCGCTCTCTTTATTTCTCTTTCTGTACCTGATTTGACATTGAATTCACTCACAGTAATTTACATTTCCTTCTTTGTCATTCCTCTGTTTATTTCTCAATCCTTCAATCTGATTGGTTAAGGAGATACATAGCTGCTTGCCCCGTTCACTCAGGTCCCAGATGCCTGGTTTCCTTCACCACGCTGTAATCAGCTCGGAATTCCAGCAACTTCCCATGCATACATTTTAAACACCTAAATGTGCGAGGGCAAGTCTAACTAACGGTAGGCACCGTTAGCTGCCCTGCCACAGCAAAATTTGGCCCATTATTTTCCTAGCACTACTGGCCCAATAAGTATTTGTACTCATTGAAACGTATAAAAATTTAATTCAAACGTATAAAATTCTGACAGGGCTAGACAGACAGGATGTTTCCCCTGGCTGGGGACTCTAGAACAAGAGGTCACAGTCTCAGGATATGGGGTAGGACATGTAGGACTGAGGTGAGGAGAAATTTCTTCACTCAGAGGTGGTGAACCTGTGGAATTCTCTACCACAGAAGGCTGTGGAGGCCAAATCACTGAATATATTTAAGAAGGAGATAGATAGATTTCTAGAAGCAAAAGGTGCCAATGGGTATGGGGAGAGAGCGGGAATATGGTATTGAGATAGAGGATCAGCCATGATCATATTGAATGGTGGAGCAGGCTCGAAGGGCCGAATGGCCTACTCCTCCTATTTTTCTGTTTCTATGTTTCGACTTTACTATGGCACACTGTGATTTCGCTCTATTTGTATTTTGTCATGAAAAGGGCAAGTGACAAGTAACAACTAACAACACAATGATTGCACGTTGCAAGCATCAGCGGCGGCCCCAAGGTTTTTTTTGTATTGGACATTTTGTATGATTGTTACTGCTGATTGACCAGCAGCTTGTTTAGAGAAGATGGGAGGGGCCCAGGTGTTCATGATGGACAGGAGATTACAGCCAGGCCTACAAACTGATTAAGGGAGAATGTCTGAGCAGACAGATGTTCTCTGGGAAACAATGGGCCTGGGTAGGTGACTCATACGGTAACGAGCAGAAGATGGAGGGCCATTGTAAATTAATGGGAAACCACTTAACCCAGGATTGGGTGAGAAGTGCAGTCCATCATCTGCCATTAACACCAGCACCTAGATGGGATAGCCCCGAAAGGCAGGGAACCAGACAAAGAACGGTGATTAAAAAGACATCACTGCAATACACAGACCTTAATGAACTTTTAGGGTATAAGAGGAGGCAGCTTTGGCCATTCTCTCTCTCGCTCGCTTGCTCTCGCCTTCGCATGCCCTCATCTCTGAACCAAGAACCGAGCACTCCGTCCGAGACAGAGAGAAGAAAACACCACGAGCGACAAGCGCCTCGTCTTGCTCTTCGACTGTAAGAACGAACCTCAAAACTGGGACTTGGATATTGCATCGGCGATACAGAACCAGGAGACAAACTCTACACAGGGAAGCACCGTGCAAGGAAATGGACAATCGGGGTGAGCATTGTCCAAGCCCACGCATCCTTAAGACCACCGGTATTGTGTGAGGGGGTGTTGTGTGTCCCAACCAATCCAGAGGGGTTTAGTAGGGAGGTTCTGTGTGTATTACATAGTGTATGTTCTGGGGTTTGTGGGACAAGTCCATATTATACACTGTATAGCAACACAGTGTGATTTTAGGCATCTTAATACGAGACAGGGGCCAAGTTGTATTGTTCACAGAATCACAGAAACCCCACAGTGCAGATAGAGGCCATTTTGGCCCATCGAGCCTGCACCGACACATATCCCACCCGATCCCCGTAACCCCTACACCAACACATATCCCACCCTATCCCTGTAACCCCACGTATTTAATCCCCCTAACATTAAGGGTCAATTTATCATAGCCAATCAACCTAACCCGCACATCTTTGGACTGTGGGAGGAAACCGGAGCACCCGGAGAAAACCCACGCAAACACGGGGAGAATGTGCAAACTCCACACAGACAGTCGCCCGAGGCCGGATTCGAACCCGAGTCTCTGGCGCTGTGAGGCAACAGTGCTAACCACTATGCCACCGTGTTGTACTGTTTGTTTTATGCCACCAGGCATTTTACGTACTGGAGGCGGGTGTGTGTGATAACCTTATTAAGCACCGTACGGTTGAGTCCAAAAAGCTTGTCTGTGTTCCAATCCTGTTCACCGTAATTCCTGTTGTCAAGAACTAAGTAGGAGAGGTGATTCGAACCACTAAGGCAAACCACCTACAGAATTGGTGACCGTGGCAGGATGATAGGTTGTGTGAACAGGATCATGGAAAGTTTAGAGGAACAGAATTTCCTCCTACATGTTTCATAGAAAGTTACAGCACGGAAGGAGACCATTTTGGCCCATCGTGTCCGTGCCGGACAATAAAGAGCTATCCAGCCTAATCCCACTTCCCAGCTCTTGGGATGCTCTATCCTGCAGGGCTACGGACCAAGTGCACATCCAAGTACTTTTTAAATGTGGTTATGGTTCCTGCCTCTACCACCCTGTCAGGCAGTGAGTTCCAGACCCCCACATCCCTCTGGGTGAAGAAATTTCCCCTCAAATCCCCTCTAAACCTTCCCCCAATTACTTTAAACCTGTGCCCCCTGGTTTTTGACCCCTCTGCTAAGGTAAATATATCATTTATATTCACTTTATCTCAGCCCCTCATAATTTTATACACCTCAATAAGGTCTCCCCTCAGCCTACTCTGTTCTAAGGAAAACAAACCCAGCCTATCCAGTCTTTCCTCATAGCTAAGATTCTCTTCACCCGGCAACATCCTTGTAAATCTCCTCTGTACCCACTCTAGTGCAATCACATCTTTCCTGTAATGTGGTGACCAGAACTGCACGCAGAACTCTAGCTGAGGCCTAACCAGTGTTTTATACTTTTGAAGCATAACCCCCCTGCTCTTGTGGCCCGACCACAGCGGCTGACCTGGGAGTGGAGTGAGGAGCGAGGCCCGACCAGAGCGGACCTGCGTGAGGTACGAGCAGTGCGGTGACTTTAAAAGGAGGAGCGAGGCGAGGCCCGAACACAGCGGCTGACCTGGGAGTGGAGTGAGGAGTGAGGCCCGACCAGGGCGGACCTGCGTGAGGTATGAGCAGCGCGGCGACTTTAAAAGGAGGAGCGAGGCGAGGCCAGACCACAGCGGCTGACCTGGGAGTGCAGTGAGGAGCGAGGCCCGACCAGAGCGGACCTGCGTGAGGTACGAGCAGCGCGGCGACTTTAAAAGGAGGAACGAGGTGAGGCCCGACCACAGCGGCTGACCTGGGAGTGGAGTGAGGAGCGAGACCCAACCAGAGCGGACCTGCGTGAGATACGAGCAGCGCGGCGACGTTAAAAGGAGGAGCGAGGCGAGGCTTACCAATTCAACAGCAGGGGAGAGAGGTAAAAAGTAATCCAAGTATGACGTCACCAGGAAGCAGGTAAGTAATTGGTTGGTGAGTATTTCTTTCTCCTTTTCATTACAAGCTTAAATTCTGCGGTTTATATTTTCTTGGGTCTCTGTGGTGTAGTGGGGACAGTTGGTAAATAAGCGCCCTAGAGTATATCTTTAACTGGTGGTATTGAATTAATTTAAATTAATTAAAGGGGTAAGTCATGCCAGGAGAGCCCAGCCCCATGTTCTGCTCCTCTTGCTCTATGTAGTAATTCAGGGACGCTGCCAGTGTCCCTGACGACCACGTGTTCCAGAAATGCATCCAGCTGCAGCTACTAATGGGCCGTATTGAGGCGCTGGAGCTGAGGATGGATGGGTTGTGGAGCATTCACGATGCTGAGAGGGTCGTGGATTACACGTTTGATGAGTTGGTCACGCCACAGGGTAGGGCTGCACAGGCAGAAGGGAAATGGGTGACCACCAGGCGGAGCAATAGAAGCAGGCAGGTAGTGCAGGGGACCCCTGTGGCCATCCCCCTTTCAAACAGGTATACCAATTTGGATACTGTTGAGGGGGATGACTCACCAGGGGAAGGCAGCAGCAGCCAACTTCCTGGCACCAGGGGTGCTTCTGCTGCTCAGGAAGGGAGGAAAAAGAGTGGGAGAGCAATAGTGGTAGGGGATTCTATCATAAGGGGAACAGATAGGCATTTCTGTGGCCATAGACGTGACTCCAGGATGGTTTGTTGCCTCCCTGGTGCCAGGGTCAAGGATGTCACTGAAAGACTGCAGTGCATTCTGAAGGGGGAGGGTGAACAGGCAGAGGGCGTGGTTCACGTTGGGACCAATGACATAGGTAGGAAGAGGGATGAGGTCCTGCAGCAAGAATTTAGGGAGCTAGGTAGCAGATTAAAAAGTAAGACCTCAAAGGTTGTAATCTCTGGATTACTCCCGGTGCCACATGCTAGTGAGTATAGGAATAGGAGGATAGAGCAGATGAATGCATGGCTAAAGAGTTGGTGCAGGAGGGAGGGCTTTAGTTTCCTGGATCACTGGGCCTGCTTCTGGGGAAGGTGGGACTTGTACAAGTCGGACGGGTTGCACCTGAACCAGAGTGGGACAAATATCCTTGCGGGGAGGTTTGCTAGCACTGTTCGGGGGGGGTTTAAACTAAAATGGCAGGGGGTTGGGAACCTGAGCAGGGAGACAGAGGAAAGGAAAACAGGGATAAAAGCAAAAGATAGGAAGGAGAAAAACAAAAGTGGCAGTCAGAGAAATCAACGGTTTAAATCAAACATGGCCACAGTAAATAATAATTCTAATAGGTCCAAGAGCGTTAAAAAAACAAGCCTGAAGGCTTTGTGTCTTAATGCGAGGAGCATTTGTAATAAGGTGGATGAATTGGCTGCGCAAATAGAGGTAAACGAATATGATTTGGTTGGGATTACGGAAACGTGGCTCAAGGATGGCCAAGACTGGGAACTCAACATCCAGGGGTATTCGATATTCAGGAAAGATAGGCAAAAAGGAAAGGGAGGTGGGGTAGCATTACTGGTTAAAGAAGGGATTAATACAATTGTAATGAAGGATATTAGCTCTGATGATGTGGAATCTGTATGGGTAGAATTGAGAAATACTAAGGGGGAAAAAACATTAGTGGGAGTGGTATATAGACCTCCAAACAGTAAGGCGGAGGTTGGAGATGGCATTAAAAGGGAAATTAAAGAAGCGTGCAATAAGGGCACAGCAGTCATCATGGGTGACTTTAATCTACATATAGATTGGGCCAACCAAATTAGTAACAATACTGTGGAGGAGGAATTCCTGGAGTGTTTACGGGATGGTTTCCTGGACCAATATGTCGAGGAACCAACCAGAGATCAGGCCATCTTAGACTGGGTATTATATAACGAGAAAGGTTTAATTAGCAATCTTGTTGTACGAGGCCCCTTGAGTCAGAGCAATCATAATATGATCGAATTCTTCATTAAGATGGAGAATGAAATAGTTCACTCAGAGACAAGGGTCCTCAATTTAAATAAAGGAAACTACGACAGTCTGAGGAGCGAGTTGGGTAGGATTGATTGGGGAATGGCACTCAATGGGTTGACGGTGGATAGGCAATGGCAAACATTCAAAGACCGAATGGATGAGCTACAGAATTTGTTCATCCCAGTTTGGCATAAAAATAAAACAAAAAAGGTGACTCAACCGTGGCTAACAAGGGAAATTAGGGATAGCATAAGATCCAAGGAGAGGACATATAAATTGGCTAGAAAAAGCAATAATCCTGAGGATTGGGAGCAGTTTAGGAGTCAACAAAGGAGGACAAAGGGATTAATTAAGAAAGGGAAAATAGAATATGAGAGTAAGCTAGCAGCGAACATAAAAACTGACTGTAAAAGCTTTTATAGATATGTGAAGAGAAAAAGATTGGTGAAGTCAAGCATAGGTCCCTTACAGTCAGAATCTGGGGTATTTATAATGGGAAACAAGGAAATGGCAGACCAACTAAATACATACTTTGGTTCTGTCTTCACAAAGAAGGACACAAATAACCTCCCAGAGATGCCGGGGAACATAGGGTCTGATGAAAGGGAGGAACTGAAAGAAATCAGTATTTGTAGGGAAACAGTGTTAGGAAAATTAATGGGACTGAAGGCCGATAAATCCCCAGGGCCTGATGGTCTACATCCCAGGGTACTTAAGGAAGTGGCCCTAGAGATAGTAGATGCATTGCTGGTCATCTTCCAGAATGCGATAGACTCTGGAATGGTACCCATGGATTGGAGGGTAGCTAATGTTACCCCACTATTCAAAAAAGGTGGTAGAGAAAGAGCGGGGAATTATAGACTGGTAAGCCTGACATCGGTAGTGGGGAAAATGCTAGAGTCTATTATAAAAGATGTAATAGCAGAGCACTTGGAAAGCAGTGACAGGATCTGACAAAGTCAACATGGATTTACAAAAGGTAAATCATGCTTGACTAATCTACTGGATTTTTTTGAGGATGTAACTGGTAAAATAGATAAGGGAGAACCAGTGGATGTGGTGTATTTGGACTTTCAGAAGGCTTTCGATAAGGTCCCACATAAGAGATTAGCGTGCAAAATTAAGGCACATGGGATTGGGGGCAAGGTATTGACTTGGATAGAGAACTGGTTAGCGGACAGAAAGCAAAGAGTTGGAATAAACGGGTCGTTTTCCGAGTGGCAGGCAGTGACTCGTGGGGTACCGCAAGGATCAGTCCTAGGATCCCAGCTGTTCACAATATATATTAATGATCTGGACGAGGGAATTGGATGTAATATCTCCAAATTTGCAGATGACAGCTGGGTGGGAGGGTAAGCTGTGAGGAGGATGTCGTGAAACTCCAATACAATTTGGACAGGTTGGGTGATTGGGCAGAAACATGGCAAATGCACTATAATGTGGATAAATGTGAGGTTATCCACTTTGGTGGCAAAAACAGGAAGGCAGATTATTATCGGAATGGCAATAGATTGGGAGAAGGGGAAGTGCAAAGAGACCTGGGTGTCCTTGTGCACCAGTCGCTGAAGGTAAGCATGCAGGTGCAGCAGGCGGTTAAGAAGGCAAATGGTATGTTGGCCTTCGTAGCAAGAGGGTTCGAGTACAGGAACAAGAATGTCTTGCTACAGTTGTACAGGGCCTTGGTGAGACCACACCTTGAGTATTGTGTGCAGTTTTGGTCACCTTACCTGAGGAAGGACGTTCTTGCCATGGAGGGAGTGCAGCGAAGATTCACCAGGCTGATACCTGGGATGGCAGGAATGACGTATGAGGAGAGATTGTGTCGATTGGGCTTATACTCACTGGAGTTTGGAAGATTGAGAGGGGATTTCATCGAAACCTATAAAATTCTGTCAGGTCTGGACAGACTAGATGCAGGAAGGATGTTTCTGATGGCCGGGGAGTCCAGAACCAGGGGTCATAGTCTAAGGATAAGGGGTAAACCATTTAGGACTAAAATGAGGAGGAATTTCTTCACCCAGAGAGTGGTGAACCTGTGGAATTCTCTGCCACAGAGGGCGGTGGAGGCCAGTTCATTAAATATATTCAAGAAAGAGTTGGATATATTTCTTGAGGCTAAAGGGGTCAAGGGATATGGGGAGAAGGCAGGGACAGGGTACTGAATTTGGATGATCAGCCATGATCTCATTGAATGGCGGAGCAGGCTTGAAGGGCCGAATGGCCTACTCCTGCTCCTATCTTCTATGTTTCTATGTTTCTATGTATTCTATACCACGGCTAATAAAGGCAAGCATTCCGTATGCCTTCTTAACCACCTTATCTACCTGGCCTGCTACTTTCAGGGGTCTGTGGACATGCACTCCAAGGTCCCTTTGTTCCTCTACACTGCTTAGCGTCCTACCATTTAATGTATTCCCTTTCCTTGTTAGCCCTCCCCAAATGCATTACCTCACACTTATCTGGTTTGAATTCCATTATTAACTGTTCTGCCCACCTGCCCAATTTATTGATATCTTCCTGCAGTCTACAGCTTCCTTCTTCAGTATCAACCACACAGCCGTTTTTAGTATCATCTTCAAACTTCTTAATCATACCACCTATATTCAAGTCTAGATCATTGATAGTATGTCTAGATGTTATGCCTGCCAAATTTTGATTCCAATTTAGCCGTGCCAGATCTGTTCTCAACCCACTGAAACTTGCCTTCCTCCAATTAAGTATTTTTACTCTAGATTGCTCCCTGTCCTTTTCCATAGCTAATCTAAACCTTATGATACTATGATCACTGTTCCCTAAATGTTCCCTGACTGACACTTGCTGCACTTGCTCCACCTCATTCCCCAGAACCAGATCCAGCAATGCCTCCTTCCTCATTGGGCAGGGATCTTACTGATCAAGAAAGTTCTGCTGAACACACTTCAGAATTCTTCCCCTTCTCTGCCCTTTACACTAGTACTATCCCAGTCTATATTAGGATAATTGAAGTCCCCCACTATCACTACTCTATAGTTCTTACACATCTCTGTAATTTCCCTGCAAATTTGCTCCTCTATATCCTTCCAACTAGTTGGTGGTCTATAGAATACACCTTTGGTAAAGTTAATGTGTCTCAGCAGTGGGTGCTGGAGATGTTGCGTTCTGACAGTCCTCAGGATAGGGCTGCGGAAAGGACAGTGAGCAAGGAGCATAAAAATTCTAAGGAAAAAGCGATTTGGCTCCTGTGCCTGCAGAAACAGGTCCAACTGCTCAGGGAACAGGTTGGAAAGCTGCAGGCCGAGCTCAGGGAATCAGAAGAAAAGTCAGATGCAAGGGGGATAGTGGGTAATAGATTAATGGAGGAGCTGTGCTAGGAAAGACAGGAGAAACGCGCACAGGAAGAAACCTTCTGTAACACCGGGGTGTACCTGCTGTGCCAGGTCACCGAGGCCAAGCTCAATGAGCAGGCTGTAAGGGAGGAGAACGCCTGCTTAACAGGTAAAGTTGATGGGCTAGAGGGGCAGCTTAGAACGACTATCGACCTGTCGCACTCACACCCATCATCATGAAGTGTTTCGAGAGACTGGTCTTAGCCCACATCAAAGCCAGTGTTCCTGCCTCCCTTGACCAACACCAGTTTGCCTATCGGGCAAACAGATCAACGGAGGATGCAATCACAACTGCTCTGCACTCGGCACTGAATCACCTAGATGGTAAGGAGACCTACATCAGAATGTTGTTTATAGACTACAGCTCAGCATTCAACACTATCGTCCCCAACAAGCTGGCCACCAAACTCCAAACTCTTGGCTTGAACACTTCCCTCTGCAACTGGACCCTTGACTTCCTAACAAACAGACCCCAGTCTGTCAAATTAGGTAACCACACCTCCCCCCCCGACCCTGAACATGGGGGCCCCACAAGGATGTGTGCTGAGCCCCCTCCTTTACTCCCTCTTCACCCACGACTGTGTGGCTGTTAATGGTTCCAAAACCATCATCAAGTTCGCAGATGACACCACGGTAGTAGGCCAGATCACCAACAACGATGAGTCAGCCTACAGGGAGGAGGTCCAGCATCTCGTGAAGTGGTGCGCCGACAACAACCTGGCCCTTAACACCAAGAAAACAAAGGAAATAATCGTGGACTTCAGGAAGTCCAAAGGCGGAAGTCACACCCCCATCCACATCAATGGGGCGGAAGTGGAAAGGGTGGCCAGCTTTAAGTTCCTCGGAGTCCACATCACGGAAGACCTCTCCTGGTCCCTCAACACCTCCTCTCTGGTGAAGAAGGCCCAGCAGCGCCTATATTTCTTGAGGAGGCTGAAGGGATGTAATCTGTCACCCCCGATCCTCTCTAACTTCTACCGCTGCACTATAGAGCGCATCCTGACAAACTGTATCACGGTATGGTACGGCAGCTGTAGCTCCCGTGACCGGAAAGCCCTGCAGCGGGTAGTCTAAACTGCCCAACGCATTACCGGCACCCGGCTACCGACCATAGAACATATATATCAGAAACGCTGCCTACGGAGGGCACGGTCCATCATCAAAGACCCTACCCACCCCAGCCACAGTCTGTTTGCCCTCCTACCATCTGGAAGACGCTACAGATGCATTCGCACCCGTATGACCAGATTTAGGAACAGCTTTCCCAGGGCTGTCATCCTACTGAACTCCACAAATAAACACTAAAGCCTGCACATCTGCCGATGCACTTTATTATGGTCATATTTATGCTAATATATATGTACAAATGTATGTTGAAATGTTAAGTGTCCTAATCCAAATTGTACACTCTCGGGAGCCGCAAGCCTACATTTCGTTGTACTGCACTTGTGCACTAACAATGACAATAAAAGTTGATTTGATTTGATTTGATAAAGGCAGCCTACAGGGTAGCCAGGAGCACGGGGTACGAGGATTTAAACCATGAGCCCTGCGAGGAAAGGATAAAAAGCCTGACCCAAGCCCTGTCCAAAGCCAGAGGGATGGTTTGCTTAACAACCCCGAGGGAAGCTCGGGTGGACTGGGAAGAGGATTGGGTCTGGGATAGGGAAGCTGGACCGGCGCTGGAATCACCACCGGGACCGATGTGTCCTCTGCAGCAGGAGAAGTACAGTCCGCCTGCACAAAACGGTGCTCAGGGCCCGCTGCAGAGCGATTATGTGGTCCCGTTTACCACCCCAAAACTGCAGGCTATGATAGCAAACATGCCCAAATTAAGAAAAGGTGACCCCTCCATTCACTTTATGGAAGTGGAGCAAATTGGGGGGATCAATGGGTGTAGTGAGGGTGAAACTCACAGGCTGTTACTATTTTCCCTCGATGGAAAATTGTACCAGGCCCTGTCCGCAGCCACCAAGCTGGGGCAGGGAACCATGGCAGGTTTAAAGGAGGAAATCCTGAGAGCCATGGGACATACCCAGGGTAGTCCCTTCTCCCGAGTGGAGAGAACGCTGCAGTTGGCTGGTGAAGCACCACAGGCATTCGCAGACAGGCTATGGCCTGTATACGAAAAGGCCATGGGTGGGATACTAGACAGGTTACAGCTGCAAGGGGGCCCCAGGAATCACTGGCTCAGGACCCTCGTGGCAAACAGTTTGCCACGAATAAGGGCAAAAGCAGAAGCCTGGTTTGACCCCGAGGACCTCGCGAATACAGAGGCCGATGTGCTCCGTAAGATGAACCTGGCCTTTAAAACTGGTTCAGA
The DNA here is from genome assembly GCF_052327205.1 of Somniosus microcephalus. Lineage (NCBI taxonomy): Eukaryota > Metazoa > Chordata > Chondrichthyes > Squaliformes > Somniosidae > Somniosus > Somniosus microcephalus. The sequence goes on from NC_140988.1 coordinate 292,242,210, forward strand.
GGAGGAGGTCAAACCCAATAAAACCAAGGTACATGAGGTAAAGGCCAGTGAAGGTAGCAAGAAGGAATGGCGTCAGGAAGGGGTTAGTGCAGAAAAGGCAAGGACATGTTTTGGTGTGGGAAGACGGGACACTGGAGGCGAGAGTGCCCGACCCAGAAAAAGGGACAAGGACGAGGGGATCCTCCGGTGCAAAAGGCACAGACTGTCGAGGCGAATGGGGCGACCGGGGAACCGTTTGACATTCTGGTGGCTGCCCTTCGGACGGTTTTTGTGCAGGAGAAAAGGAGGGTAGACGCTGCCGCGAGCAGTGCAATACTGACCACTCCCGTATGCCCAACACCCTGACTTGAACGCGCCCAGTCTGAGTACCTGTGTCCGCTCACGTATGATGAGTGGGGCAGACCTTGAGTGAAGATGGGGGTGGAGACGGTACACGGAAAGTACTTGGTGGACATCGGGGCCTCGAGCATGGTGATCCATTCAAGGGACCCGACCACTCACCCTGGTCTTGTAGGATCCCATTCAGTCTCGTGGGGTTCACAGGGAACGAGCAGGCGTGGGCAATGTCCAAACCTTTGGCCATAGATTTAGGATCCCTCCACACCAAGTGGAAATGCATCCTAATAAAGTGGGAACAGCCAGGGTCAGGAGTCCCAGGGGCCGACTTTATGTTAGCCCATCATATAATAGTGGATTTGAGGAATCACTGCCTTTGGGGAATGGCGAGTTCCGATAAGGAGGGAGAAGTTATAGTAATCCCTAAGGACGGGGAAGGAAGGGGTAGCACGTGCATGATGAAGCCCAAAGGGAGTTACGACCTGGAGCAATTGGTTAGTAATACCCCAGCCAAGTATCAGGCGAATGTGAGAGACAATCTCGCATCGTTCGCCACGCATAAGCACAACTGTGGCCGGGTGACGGGGTAGAAGTCCGAGTGCACGGGGACCCCATGTCACGGCCACAAAAGCAGTATAATTTCCCCAGAGAGACAGAAGCCGACTTGGAAACGACACTGGGATCCCTGGTAGAACAGGAGGTGTTGAGGCCGATAGCTACCCATGTGAACTCACCACCCTGGCCGGTTAGGAAACCCGACCAGTCGTGGAGGGCCACCGTGAACTATCAGGTGCTCAATAAAAACATCCCAGCCTGCGCGCCCACAGTCGCAGCTGTTGCTGACCTCATAGGGAGCATCACAGTGACCGCAACCACTTTCACGGTGCTGGATATCTCCAATGGGTTTTGGTCGATTCCTCTAAAAAGGGAAGGCGAATACAAGTTTGCCTTTACTTTTAAAGGGCAACAGTACACCTGGCCATGCCTTCCCCAGGGTTTTCATAACAGCCCTTCAATATTCCACCAGTGTATGGAGGATGCCTTAAAGGGTTTTAGCCGACCTCAGCAACTAGTACAGTATGTGGATGACTTGCTTTTGTTCTCCGCCGAGGGGGAGGAGCATGGGCCACTGCTGGCCGAGCTGCTCAAGCTGCTGAGGGAGGCCGGGTTGAAAGTAAACCCGAAGAAAGCCCAGATTGGCCGCGAGGAAGTCAAATTCCTCGGGCTGACGGTAAGGGCAGGGGAAAGGGCCATAGATGAGGCAAAAAGAAAGGCAGTACAGGAGTTAACAGTCCCCAAGGACGTAACAGTGGTAAAATCCTTCCTGGGACTCACAGGGTACTGCAGGGATTTTATTGAGGGTTATGCAGCCACGGCAGCCCCTCTGCTTCGGCTCCTCCACAAGGGAGTCAGGTGGGAGTGGGACCAGAACTGCCAGGTAGCGTTCACACGCCTCAAGGAGGATTTGCAGACAGCTCCTGCACTGGGGGCCATCAACGGTGGGGAGGAATTCTTTTAAGAGGTCGCAGCCAGCGGGGATAGCTTGAGCGCGGCGTTGCTCCAGGAGCGACACGGCAAGCTACGGCCCGTGGTCTACTCATCTAGGGTTCTCACCGAGGTAGAACGGGGATATTCCAACTACGAGAGGCATCTCCTGGCCATGCATTGGGTCATAAAGCGCTCACAGCTCTTTACGGGATCATCCCTGATAGTTCTACTCACCCACCATACCCCCACTCAGATGTTGTTGGACGGAAGAATAAAGGATGGGACAATGAGCAGTGCTCACATTGCTCGCTGGACTTTATTGCTCTCACAGATGAATCTGAGAGTACAGGAGTTGACCGAGCCCAAGTTGGCAGCCGAGGTACGGCCCACATGTGTACGGTAGAAGGGGTATGGGATGTGGATGTCGGGTTCCAGGCCGGGTTACACCCGACGGGCCGGGACATGTACGTGGACGGGTCCAGTTCGGTAGCAAAGGGGGAGCGCTTCACCGGGTGTGGGATTTATGGCCCCACGGCTAAGATAGCTAAGGCCCTTAAACTCCCCAGCACCCTGAGCGTTCAGCACGCCGAACTGGCAGCGGTGGTGTACGTGGTTACCCACCCCGACGAATCCCCCACCCCCTATACCATCTGCTCGGATTCCATGTTTACATGTAATTCATGCACCGAATACCTGGCCATCTGGGCTCGGCGTGGTTTTAAATCCGCAGATGGGAAGCCCCTAGCAACAGCATGGCTGCTAGGGAGGAATTTGGAGGGCACCCAGGGAGATCACTATATACATAAGGTCAAGGCCCACTCTAAGACAGAGCCCAGAGGGGAAGGTAACCAAAGGGCCGACGAGTTGGCCAAGCAGGGTGCCAGGGAAGGAGAGTTCTGGGATCCCTATGAAGTAGGCCCGGTAGCAGCAATCCGGAACAAGGGAGGAACACCGGGGGTAACTTTGGCCCCTGACTTAAAACAAGTCCAAGCCCAGGATCCCGTCCTTAAGGATATCCTGGGGAAGAAGGAAAAGGGCGAACAGGTAGAGGGTCCGTTCAGAGCAGTGGACATTACTATTAAAGAGGGAATGCTATTTAAAGGGGATCGGTGGATAGTTCCCAAGCGGTACCAGAGGGAATTCCTACAGTTAGCCCACAGGGGCCCAGAGGCGGGACGGCCAGGGCCGGAAACTACCTGGCAGCGGGTAGAACAGGCAGGGTGGTGGCCACAAGTCAGGGAAGATATCCACGACATTTGCGCGGACTACCTGGTGTGCGCAGCAAACAATCCCGATCCTCAGCAGAGGAAAGTCCCCATAGGACACACAAGGAGGGTAGAGGGACCATGGCTGTCCCTCCAGGTCGATTACATCGGACCACTACCCACCACACAGACAGGTAACAAATACTGCCTAGTCCTGGTGGACGTGTTCTCCAAGTGGGTGGAAGCCTTCCCTTGCTGAGCAGCCACAGCTTTGGCGACAGCAAGGATTCTGGTAAAGGAAGTGTTCCCCTGGTGGGGACTGCCACAGGTCGTGGAGTCTGACCAAGGGTGTCATTTCAGGGGGCAAGTAATGCAGGCCACCTTGAAGCTTTTAGGGATTGAGGGGAAGTGGCATGTGGCTCACAACCCACATTCATCGATGGTTTTGGAGCACCTTAACTGGGTGATTAAAGAAAGGCTAAGGAAAGATTTGCTGCTTGAGCCCCAGAAAACTCACAAGTGGAAGGTGGGAGACCAAGTAATGATACGGAACTATGCCCGGGTAGGGGCATTTGAACCACCCTACATGGGGCCATATAGCATAATGGACAAGGCAAGCCTCATGGTGTATGTGGTTAAACTCCCAAAATGCAAAAGTGGTTCCATATTAACCAGTGCAAGCGGTTTAACGCCGGGGAGAGAACAACAAAAGTAAAACGACACCAAAGCCCAATAATGAGCATGCTGGACGCGGGTCTTCCTCCCATGATTTGGGACGACGATGACCCGGTGGTCGGGACAGTAAGGAGGAGCAGTAGGGTTCCACGGCCGAGGATGCCTCCTTACACGCCGACCATGAGACGCAAAATGCCCCGACGAGAAGAGCCTTAGCGGGGGCACCCGGCAACATGGGTAGTGATGTACATGGTCTTTTTTTTAATTCATTGATGGGATGTGGGCATCGCTGGCTAGGCCTGCATTTAGTGCCCATCCCTAATTGCCCTTGAGAAGATGGTGGTGAGCCGCCTTCTTGAACCGCTGCAGTCCATATGGTGTAGGTACACCCACAATGCTGTTAGGAAGGGAGTTCCAGGATTTTGGCCCAGCGACAGTGAAGGAACGGCGATACAGGTCCAAGTCAGGATGGTGTGTGGCTTGGAGCGGAACTTGTAGGTGGTGATGTTCCCATGCGTCTGCTGCCCTTGTCCTTCTAAGTGGTAGAGGTCGCGGGTTTGGAAGGTGCTGTTGAAGGAGCTTTGACGAGTTGCTGCAGTGCATCTTGTAGATGGTACACACTGCAGCCACAGTGCGCCGGTGGTGGAGGAAGTGAATGTTGAAGGTGGTGGATGGAGTGCCAAACAAGCGGGCTGCTTTATCCTGAATGGTGTCGAGCTTCTTGAGTGTTGTTGGAGCTGCACTCATCCAGGCAAGTGGAGAGTATTCCATCACACTCCTGACTTGTGCCTTGTAGATGGTGGAAAGGCTTTGGGGAGTCAGGAGGTGAGACACTCGCCATAGAATTCCCAGCCTCTGGCCTGCTCTTGTAGCCACAGTATTTATATGGCTGGTCCAGTTCAGTTTCTGATCAATGGTAACCCCCAGGATGTTGATAGTGGGGGATTCAGCGATGGTAATGCCATTGAATGTCAAGGGGAGATGGTTAGAGTCTCGCTTGTTGGAGATGGTCATTGCCTGGCACTTGTGTGGTGCGAATGTTACTTGCCACTTGTCAGCCCAAGTCTGAATGTTGTCCAGGTCTTGCTGCATATGGACACGGACTGCATCAGTATCTGATGAGTCTCGAATGGTGCTGAACAGTGTGCAATCATCAGCGAACATCCCCACTTCTGACCTTATGATGGAGGGAAGGTCATTGATGAAACAGCTGAAGGTGGTTGGGCCTAGGACACTGCCCTGAGGAACTCCTGCAGTGATGCCATGTGATTGAGATGAATGACCTCCAACAACCACAGCCAACTTCCTTTGTGCTAGGTATGATTCCAACCAATGGAGAGTTTTCCCCTTGATTCCCATTGACTTCAGTTTTGCTAGGGCTCCTTGATGCCACACTCGATCAAATGCTGCCTTGATGTCAAGGGCAGTCGCTCTCACCTCACCTCTTGAGTTCAGCTCTTTTGTCCATGTTTGGACCAAGGCTGTAATGAGGTCAGGAGCTGAGTGGCCCTGGCGGAACCCAAACTGGGCGTCAGTTAGCAGTTATTGCTGAGTAAGTTCCACTTGATAGCACTGTCGACGACACCTTCCATCACTTTGCTGATGATTGAGAGTAGACTGATGGGACGGTAATTGGCCGGGTCAGATTTGTCCTGCTTTTTGTAGACAGGACATGCTTGGGCAATTTTCCACATTGCCGGATAGATGCCAGTTTTGTAGCTGTACTGGAACAGCTTGGCTAGGGGCGCAGCTAGTTCTGGAGCACAAGTCTTCAGTACTATTGCTGGAATGTTGTCAGGGCCCATAGCCTTTGCAGTATCCAGTGTCTTCAGCTGTTTCTTGACATCACGTGGAGTGAATTGAGTGGGCTGAAGACTGGCATCTGTGATGCTGGGGACCTCGGGAGGAGGCCGAGATGGATCATCCACTCGGCACTTCTGGCTGAAGATAGTTGCAAATGCTTCAGCCTTGTCTTTTGCACTCACGTGCTGGGCTCCACCATCATTGAGGATGGGGATATTTTTGGAGCCTCCTCCTCCTGTTAACTGTTTAATTGTCCACCACCACTCACGACTGGATGTGGCAGGACTGCAGAGCTTTGATTTGATCCGATGGTTGTGAGATCGCTTAGCTCTGTCTATCGCATGTTGCTTCCGTTGTTTGGCATGCAAGTAGTCCTGTGTTGTAGCCTCACCAGGTTGACACCTCATTTTTCGGTATGCCTGGTGCTGTTCCCGGCATGCTCTCCTGCACTCTTCATTAAACCAGAGTTGATCTCCCGGCTTGATGGTAATGGTAGAGTGAGGGATATGCCGGGCCATGAGGTTACAGATTGTGGTTGAATACAATTCTGCTGCTGCTGATGGCCCACAGCGCCTCATGGATGCCCAGTTTTGAGTTACCAGATCTGTTCGAAATCTGTCCCATTTAGCACGGTGGTAGTGCCACACAACACGGTGGAGGGTATCCTCAACATGAAGACGGGACTTCATCTCCACAAGGACTGTGCGGTGGTCACTTCCACCAATGCTGTCATGGACAGATGCATCTGCAACAGGTAGATTGGTGAGGACGAGATCAAGTAGGTTTTCCCTCTTGTTGGTCCCCTCACCACCTGTCGCAGACCCAGTCTGGCAGCTATGTCCTTTAGGACTCGGCCAGCTCGGTCAGTTGTGGTGCTACCGAGCCACTCTTGGTGATGGACATTGAAGTCCCCCACCCAGAGGACATTTTGTACCCTTGCTACTCTCAGTGCTTCTTCCAATTGGTGTTCAACATGAAGGAGTACTGATTCATCAACTGAGGTAGGTGGTAATTAGCAGGATGTTTCCTTGCCCATGTTTGACTTGATGCCATGAGACCTCATGGGGTCTTGAGTCAATGTTGAGGACTCCCAGGGCTACTCCCTCCCGACTGTATACCACGGTGCCACCACCTCTGGTGGGTCTGTCCTGCCGGTGGGACAGGACATACCCAGGGATGGTGATGTCTGGGACATTGGTTGTAAGGTATGATTCGGTAATTATGACTATGTCAAGCTGTTGCTTGACTAGTCTGTGGGACAGCTCTCCCAAATTTGGCACAAGCCCCCAGATGTTGGTAAGGAGGACTTTGCAGGGTCGACAGGGCTGGGTTTGCCGTTGTCGTTTCCGGTGCCAAGGTCGATGCCGGGTGGTCCGTCCAGTTTTATTCTTATTGTTTTTCATAGCAGTTGTTTACAACTGAGTGGCTTGCTAGGCCATTTCAGAGGGCATTAAGATTCAACCACATTGCTGTGGGTCTGGAGTCACATGTAGGCCAGACCAGGTAAGGATGGCAGATTTCCTTCCCTGAAGGACATTAGTGAACCAGATGGGTTTTTGCAACAATCGACAATGGTATCATGGTAGGAGGGGGGGCACAGACGGGATGGCAGCCTACATCCAGGAGGGAAGATGGCCAGGGTGGCTGGGATCCAATTCGACGAAATACTCCAGCCATGCCGGGTTCTCGTACGGGGAGGCTTCCCTACCATGTCCCCAACTGAAGATCACAGCCACACGGGTTAGGGTGACCGAGGGCAAGCACGTATACTTAAGATGCAAGGGACACATTTCCCTGGGATGGTGGTGGTGGCTTAGGAAGTTGAGTCAGGACAAGGGGAACAGGTCAGCGGACTGGGAAAGACTGGGGAACGACAGGTACCGACAGATCACGGGGACGCAGATGGGAGTGGAAGTGTGCTGGAACAAGTGGTGGAAGGAGGAACAGGGGATTTATGTATGTGTGGGAGTCAGAACGGATCTGCCCAGCGGGTGTGTCGATTGCATTCATATGGCAATGACAGGATTCCGGGGCCGGTATGGGACCTTCTCTGCACAGGAAAAGTGAGTATGGCTTTCCCACCTCCATCAATCTGATCCCCATCGCCTCTCCTCACCAGAACTCTGCTTTGCCAACCTCTTACTCCACATCCCACTTGACACTGACATCCCTGCACCCTTACCCATTCCCTCTCTCTCTATTGTCACATTCACTTAACGATTCGACCATGCAGCCCTCACACTCCCTATCACTGTGATGCAATGACAACAACTTACAACAGACAGGGAGGGCCCTTTGTCTCCTTCTAAGCATCTATGCTATGGATTCTCTATACTCACTCCTTCATTCTCACTCAAACTCCACTTGTGTCCCTCATTGCAGGAAAAGAGAGCACACAATAAGAGGGAAAGAACAAGGACAGGAGGAGGGCCACCCTTAGTAGCCCAGCTCACCATCTCGGAGGAGGCGGCCCTGGAAATTGCTGGTGTCAAAGAAGATTCGCAAGTGGGGGTCGGACAGAGGGGCGCATCACAGCAAGCTGGTGACAGAATAGTTTGGCATCTCTGTCATTGACATTGCATGAGTGACTGATAATGATTCTCATGCTCTAACAGATTGACTTATGATCAACTACACAATTCAATGTGCATGCAACCTTTACCTCACATCTCTAACTCTTTCCTTTACTCTCCCACAGGACCATTGACAGCCTCCATCCCCACTGTCCAGGAGGAACAGCCTGACCTTCAAGACTCCTCAGAGGAAGTTGCAACCTCTGAGGGCGTAGTGTCAGCAGAATTCAGCGCACCCAGCACCAGCGCAGACACTCACACCTCAGTGGAACCTTCGCGAGATAGAGTAGTGTTGTCACCTGGTGTATCACAGCTCACAAGTGAGCATCAGCAGATGGTAGAGACAGGGACAGCAGTGGAGAGTCCTCGTCGGAGGGTGCAGGACTCTGCCAGCTCGGCTCAGCTGCATGTCGACACTGTGCCTTCGGGTCCATCCAGAAGAAGAGCAGTGCTGGAACTCCAGGAGCAGGTGCAGCAGTCTCTGGCAGGTTTTATCTCCAGGGTCGCTGCGAGTGTGGAGCGAATGGAGGAGTCCATCACGAACATGAGCAGAGCCTTTGTGGAGGCATTGGCACATGAACGCATCACCACGGAAAGGATGGCAACCTCTGTGGAAAGGATGGCTACAGTAGAGGAGAGGATGGCTATGGCCATGGAGGAGCTAAGTTGCCCGAGTGTTGAAACCATGGTCATTGTTCAAAATAGACTGGCATCTCTGGAGTGATGGTCAACTATTGAGTAGAACTTCCAGTGGAGAAATGGGTCCTCATGGCCCCACTGAAGTGCAGCAAGGTGCTGTCGAGCCACTTGCTAACTCTGAAGTGGGGCTGACCCATGAGAGGGATGTTGATGGCAGAGAACAAGGAAGTGGGAGCTCCTCTCCAAGCGCTCACACGACCATGCCACTGCAAAGCCCTCGGTCAGAGGCCCACCAGAGTCCTCACCCAACTGAGATGGGTGTCTCATCCCCTGCACAGCTGCACGAGCAGCAGTCTGTTGCCGAGCCCTCACAGGTTCACAACCCCAGAGGACAGCCGCCAAAGGTGTCGAGACAGGAGCAGCAATAAAGTGAGCAAGGGGCCTCCACATCTGCTGAAGCCACAGGGGAAGCACCACATAGGAGCACGCATAAGAGGAAGATAATGAACAAGTAGTCACAAGGGTAGTCACTTGGGTGTTATGGCGTGTTTGTTTTTGAAATGCCATCAGTTGCTTGTTGTGATAAAAAATTCTGATGGCAAACTGTTGAAGTTGTGGCCTGTGTCATTTTGCAAATGGGACTTCCCCATTGAGGGCTTAGAGTGACTTGCAATTGTCAGTATGGTGGTCAGAGTGATAGGAATCCGTAGGTTCTTGTCCACTGTCGATGCTCTGTTACGAAGGTGCGAGGCACAAGTGTTTGATTGTGCAAGCTAAGCAAATCTGGCCAACATGAGTGCGTCCCTTGCATCCCGGGCAGCAATGTGGTCGCGCTTTGGCGCCTTCTGGCCTGTGCAGCTTCAGGTGGGTGAGCAGCAGCTTGCGCTCCTGTTGTTGCTGCTGCTGTTGGTGCTGCTGTTGTTCATGGTTCTGCTGCTGCCACGGCTGGTCTTCGTCCAAATCTGATGTCCAGGAGGAAAGGAAATAAATGGTAATTGTAGTGTATGTACCTTTAAGAAAGAACTACTTTTACAGCTCCTGTATACTGTAGTACCGGCAGTGACCACACCTGTATATAAGCCTTGAGCATGCCTCTGTACTGTCAGTCTTTAGACTACCCTCCTCCAGTAAACAACTGTTTGTGGCGACACGCCACCATTGGACATAATCCGCTCACGGCGGCACGGACAGTTTACGCAGGCGCACTGCCGGCAGCAGCCGCCCCCAGCCGGGGGCCCTTTCCTCCGGCAACTTGTTTCCCACAGGGACAGGCTGCCGGGAGCACTTCCTGTCTGGGGAGTATTTAAGTGGTTGCGCGGGCTTTTCAAGCTCTCTCTTTGCCATGATGTGGATTAAAGCAATTGTGTTTCACCAACTCTGGTCTCGACTCCCACGTTTGCCGCGGTATCTCAACACTGGTGACCCCGATGCTCAGGACCAATCCTAAGCTAGCATGGCAGATACAAACGCAGTCACGGTTAAACTACCGGACTTTTGGGAGAACCTGGCCGAGGCCTGGTTCGTTCAAGCCGAGTCCAGATTCCGGCTGAGAAGCATTACAGTCGACGCCACGAAGTACGACTACCTCGTCGCCTCTCTCACCTACGCCACAGTCCCCAAGGTTTGGGCAGCGCTGCAGGATCCACCAGTGGAAGGCAAGTACGAACATCTGAAGGCCGTGCTTCTTAAAAAATTTCAGGCGCCCTCTTACCAGCGCAACTGCCAACTCCTCGACCTCCCAGGCCTTGGTGACGCTTCACCGTCGGACCTGCTTTCCCACATGCTGTCCCTCTCGGACGACAAAAACCCCGGCGCCCTCTTTCGCATGCTTTTCATTCGGCAGCTCCCCGCCAGCATCCGCCCGCTCATTGTGGAGTTTGGCTCCACGGACCTGAATGAGATAGCCGAAAAGGCCGACCGGCTGCTCTCCACGCAGACCGCCCGCGACGTCGCGCCCGACCTCACGGCAACGACCACGCGGTCTCCCCGGCCCACTAGGCCCGACCGCCCTTCCACTCCGGGTCACTGCTACTACCACACCCGTTTTGGCACTAGGGCCCAACGCTGCACGCCACCGTGCACTTTCAAACCCCCCCCCCGCACCGGCCCCCATGATGGCTGTGGGGCAAAAGGGGCCCCTACTGTATGTCACCGACGACAGCACCAACCGTCGATTTCTGTGTGACACAGGAGCCCAGCACCGCATCACCCCCGCCTCCGCCCTCGAAATCCAATGCGGCGCACGGGGTATCACGCTGGCTGCAGCCAATGGCTCTGACATCCGCACATACGGCACCCGCATGGTCACGCTCGACCTCGCAGGCCGCCGCTACCACTGGGAGTTCCTCACAGCCAAGGTCCTCTGCCCACTCCTCGGCGCCGACTTCCTACGCGCCCAAGGCCTCCTTGTCGACATTCCAAGGCACCGCCTCATCGACATCAACACTATGGCCCCCATCCCTGGCGCATTCACCCCGGCCCGTTCGGCCGGCCTGAAGACCTACTGCCTCGCCAGAGCCACGGACGACTACTCGGCACTTCTAGCCGAGTTTCCCGCCCTCACCAACCCGACCTTTTCGGCCAAAGCCACCAAACACGGTGTGGAGCACTGTATCCCCACCACCGGCCCCCCGGTCTCTGCCCACACCCGCAGACTCAACCCAGCCAAGCTGGAAATCGCGCGGGCCGAGTTCACCACCATGGAGCAATTCGGCATCATCCGCCGCTCCAGCAGCCCTTGGGCCTCGCCCCTCCACATCGCCCCCAAGCCCGGCGGAGGCTGGCGTTCCTGCGGGGACTACCGCCGCCTCAACGACGCCACCACCCCCGACCGATACCCGGTGCCGCACATCCAGGACTTCTCGGTCCGACTGGCCGGATGAACTGTCTTTTCCAAGGTCGACCTGGTGCGCCGTTACCACCAAGTCCCCGTACACCCCGTGGACATCCCCAAAACAGCCGTCATCACCCCATTCGGCCTGTTCGAGTTCCTGAGAATGCCCTTCGGCCTCAAGAATGCAGCCCAGGCTTTCCATCGCCTTATGGACTCAGTCCTCCGGGACCTGAACTTCCTATTCGTCTATCTAGACGACATTCTCGTGGCCAGCTCCTCCCAACAGGAACACCTCAAACACCTTCGCATCCTGTTCGGGCGCCTAGCCGAACACGGGCTCATCCTCAGCCCGGCGAAGTGCCAATTCGGCCTAGCCGAGATCGATTTTCTCGGCCACCACATCACCCCTGCTGGGGCCGTCCCCCTGCCCAACAAGGTGCAGGCCGCCCAGCAATTCCCCCACCCCAAAACCATCAAGGGCCTCCAGGAGTTCCTCGGGATGGTGAACTTCTACAACAGGTTCATCCCCAGAGCAGCAGCCCTCATGAAGCCCCTATACGACTCCCTCCGAGGTAAATCCGGCAAGATGGCCATAGCCTGGACCACTGACACGTCAGCCGCCTTCGACGCCACCAAAAACGCGCTCGCCGACACCACCCTGCTCGCGCACCCGAGGGCCGATGCCCGGGTCGCGCTCACCACCGACGCCTCCGACCACGTGGTCGGAGCCGTGTTCGAGCAGTGGGTCAATGGCGCGTGGCAGCCACTTGCCTTCTACAGCCGCCAACTGCGCCCCCCGGAGGTCAAATACTCTACTTTCGACCGCGAGCTCCTCGCGCTCCACCTGTCTGTCCGCCATTTCAGGTTCCTCCTGGAGGGCCGTCCCTTTACCGCGTATGTGGACCACAAGCCGCTCACATACGCGATGGCCATGCACACCGAACCCTGGTCCGCTAGGCAGCAACGCCAGCTCACGGCCGTGTCCGAGTTTACCACGGACATCCAGCACGTCTCCGGTAGAGACAACGTTGTCGCCGACTGCCTTTCCCGTCCCGCCATCTGTGCGAATCACCTCGCGGTCGACTACGCGCAACTAGCAGCGGCCCAGCTCACGGACCCAGACCTCCTCTCGGCGGCCACCAGCCTGCCAGGGCTACGCCTAGCCAAGGTCGCGCATGGGCCCGAAGCCACGGCAGTCACTTGCGATGTCTCACTCGGCCAACCCAGGCCGGTCGTCCCTGCAAACTGGCGCCGCCGCATCTTCGACGCGCTCCACGGGCTCTCCCATCCGGATTCCCGCGCATCGTCAAACTCCTCTCCCAGCGCTTCGTCTGGCGCGGCCTCAGCAAAGATGTTCGGACTTGGGCCACCTCCTGCTTCGCCTGCCAACGGGCTAAGGTACAGCTGCACACAAAAGCTCCCCTGGGAGACTTCGAGGTACCCAGCCGCCGCTTCGACCACGTACACGTCGACATCGTCGGTCCTCTGCCGCCATCGCAAGGCCAAACTTATCTCCTCACGATGGTCGACTGCTACACACGCTGGCCTGAGGCAGTGCCGCTGACCTCCACCACCACAGCCGACATCGCCAGGGCGTTCGTTAACAGCTGGGTCGCGAGGTTCGGCGTACCGGCCGACATAACCTCCGACAGAGGCGCCCAGTTCACCTCCGAACTCTGGACAGCCACAGCACGTAACCTCGGGGTGACGCTCCACCGAACCACGGCGTACCACCCGCAGGCCAACGGGCTTTGTGAACGCTTCCACAGGTCACTCAAGGCCTCACTCCGCGCCGGCCTGCAGGACAGTACCTGGACTGACCGCCTACCGTGGGTGCTACTAGGCCTACGCACCGCGGTCAAGGAAGACCTCCAGTCTTCAGCAGCGGAGTTAGTCTACGGACAACCACTGCGCGTACCAGGCGAATTCCTCCCGGAGGCTACCACGCCTTGGTCGGCCGAACAGCAGTGGCTCAACTCTTTCTCTTCCGCTCAACAGTTCGCCCCACTTCCGGTCAACCGACACGGCGAACTCGCACCTCACGTCCCACCAAACTTACAGCAGGCACGCTTCGTCTTCGTGCGACATGATGCGCGCCGCGGACCCCTGCGACCCCCGTATGACGGACCGTACGAGGTACTACAAACCGGGGACAAGGTCTTCAAGCTGCGACTCGGCGACAGGGTCGAAACAGTCTCCATCGACCGGCTCAAACCAGCACACACAGAACCAGGAGAACAGGTCCCCGTGGCCCGACCTCCAACTAGAGGCCGTCCCGCCAGCAAGCCAGCACAGCCGGTGGCGAACCGCCCGGCCCCACCAACTAGACCGGCGACCACTCAGAGCCGCTCCGGCAGAACCATTAGACCACCGTCACGACTCGTCCACTCCTCCTAAGCGGATTCTGGGGGGAGCTCTGTGGCGACACGCCACCATTGGACATAATCCGCTCACGGCGGCACGGAGAGTTTACGCAGGCGCACTGCTGGCAGCAGCCGCCCCCAGACAGGCGCCCTTTCCTCCGGCAACTTGTTTCCCACAGGGACAGGCTGCCGGGAGCTGTTACTGTCTGGGGAGTATTTAAGTGGTTGCGCGGGCTTTTCAAGCTCTCTCTTTGCCATGATGTGGATTAAAGCAGTTGTGTTTCACCAACTCTGGTCTCGACTCCCATGTTTGCCGCGGTATCTCATTGTTAAGTTACAGCCTCCGTGTAGTTATTGGAAAATATCATACTTTAAGAATCACGGATTCAACAGTGGCGACGAGGTCGATTCGAATCTACCTGCAACTCTGCATTTCCCTTCAAGGATTCACTCCGGGAGGGCGGTGGAAGAAAGTCGAGGCCAGAAGCACGGGCGTCGACCACGAGCAACCGCCCAGTCATCCAGCAGAGAGTGAACATCGCAGGGGAGGCTGTTGAGAGCCGGGCTTGGTTCCCCAGCCACGATGATCCAGCAACAGACTGGCAACAGGTACAGCGCATACCCTTCCCGGACAGCGGCGGCTGGAGCCGACCGACGGCAGAGAAAAAGCCGAGCAGCGTCGACGGGGTAAGAGAGAGGGTGAAGCGCACAGGGCGCAGCCGGGGGTTGATAACCGAGTGGCGTCGAGGAAAAACAAAACAGAGAGAGAGAGGGTAAAGCAGCAGCCGGGTTTAGGACCGAGCGGCAGCAGCGGGAGAGGAGCACAGGAGAACGCGCAGAGCACAGCCAGGACTCAAGGGCTGAACAGCGTCCGCGGGGAGAAGAAGGGAGAGCGCGGGAGATGCCATTGAGCTGTGGAGAAGAAGGGAGAGCGTGGGAGACGCCATTTTAGAAGCCGCAGCGGAGAAGAAGGGCGAGCGCGGGAAGAAAGGAAAGCGCGGGAGACGCCATTTTGTGCCAGCGGAGAAGAAGAGAGAGCACAGGAGACGCCATTTTAGACAGTTAAATCACACCCAAGGATGCCTAAGAGTGGCAGTATCACTGCGTTCGACAATGAAGTAGAAGATTGGGCGACATATGTGGATCGCATTGAGGTGTACTGCAGGGCGAATGAAGTGCCAGTTGCTAGGAAAGCACTGGTTTTGTTAAATTCCATGGGTGCAAAAACTTATGGCTTACTGCGAAACCTAATAACCCCAGAGAAGCCGGTGGATAAGAATTTCGAAAGCATAGTAGAAATCCTACAGGACCACTTAAACCCCACACCGCTGCTGATAGCAGAAAGATTTAAGTTCCACAAAAGGAACCAGCATAAAGACGAAAGTAATGCTGAGTACTTAACGGAACTGCACAAGCTATCGAAACACTGCCAGTTTGGAGTGGGACTAGCAGATACGTTAAGGGACAAGTTTGTGTGTGGGCTTCAAAGTGAAGGAACCCAGAAATGGCTTCTATCAGAAAAGGATCTTACGCTGGACAAGGCTTTCAGCATGGCAGTATCACACGAAGCAGCCGCACGGGGCGCTGCAGAGATACAACGGAGACCGCAAGAATATGGCACCAATGAAATGTCATATGGAGCAGGGAAGTGTTATCGCTGCGGCAGAACAACACACGACCAGAAGGATTGTTGGTTCAAGGACCAAGTGTGCAGACAGTGTGGAAAAGCAGGACACATAGCAAGAGTCTGCAGGTCAGGTAAGAAAACCAACAGCAAGAAATCTCCACAGGAGAGGTACAAAAAGGTACACCAGGTGATGGACAGTAGTTCAGACGAACAGAAAAGTGATACAGACTCCGGAAGCAAGGAGCTGGGTTGTCTGAAACTACATAAGGTAACCAAAATGGAGGATCACCAGACTATCTGGGTCACACTCAAGATAGACGGAGTCCAAGTGAAAATGGAATTGGACACAGGATCAGCCCTAACAGTCATAAATGAAAGGGACTACAAGCGGCTATTTTCACATATACCCTTGAAAGCTACAGAGATTGTCTTGACGACATACACGGGGCAAAAAGTCTACCCCAAAGGAAAAATAAGGGTGAAAGTGATATACAAAGGCCAGGAAATACCTAAAATGGACCTATATGTATTGCCAGATGGAGGACCACCACTACTAGGACGTGAATGGATCCGGAAGATACAATTAGATTGGCAGTTCATACAGGCACTGAAGGTTGAGGCCAAAAAGGATGACGACGTCACACCTGGACGACTGTCAAAAATGCTAACTGACGCACAAGAAGTGTTCCAGGAGGGACTCGGAACACTAAAAGGCATAACAGGAATGATTAAAATAGAGGAAAATGCAAGCCCAAAGTTTTTTAAGGCCAGACCGGTGCCTTCTGCGGTCCGACCAGCCGTCGAAGCAGAGCTGGAAGGGTTGGAACGTTCAGGAGTACTGTCCAAATTAGACTGGAGCGAGTGGGCTACACCCATCGTTCCTGTAATGAAGAGGTCGTTGAGTAATACGCCTGGGGAACCAAAGAAGGTCCGCATCTGTGGGGATTTTAAGGTGACAGTGAACCCAGTCCTTCACATGGTACAATATCCACTTCCACGGATTGAGGATATTTTCGCCTCGCTATCTGGAGGTAAATGCTTCACCAAAATTGATCTGGCCCAGGCGTACTTGCAAATGGAGGTAGAAGAAGCCTCGAAACAATACCTCACGATCAACACTCATAAAGGTCTCTACCAATACAACCGGCTGGTGTTCAGGGTAGCATTGGCTCCGGCTATTTGGCAAAGGGCGATGGATCAAGTCCTGCAAGGGATTCCAGGGACCCAGTGTTATTTGGACGACATCCTGGTCACGGGCGAAAATGACAGTGATCACCTCGCCAACCTGGAGAAGGTGCTCACTAGATTAAAGGAATATGGGCTATGAGCTAATCGCCACAAGTGCGAGTTTTTCCAGAAGCAGATCTCGTATTGTGGCCACGTTATTGATGAAGAGGGGTTACATATGTCCCCTAAAAAGATTGAGGCAGTAGTCAAGGCTCCAGCACCGGAAAATGTGTCACAACTGAGGTTGTTCCTCGGGCTGGTGATATACTACCATAAGTTCTTACCAAATTTGTCTACAGTATTACACCAACTGAACACCCTACTGCAAACGGGGGGACCATGGAAGTGGAATGATGAATGTAAACGAGCTTTCCAGAAGTGCAAAGAATTGATCACATCAAAAGAGGTGTTGGCCCATTTCAACCCAGCACTACCAATTCGTTTGGCATGTGATGCATCACCCTATGGTATTGGAGCGCTGCTGTCACACAAATTCCCAGACGGGTTGGAGAGGCCAGTAGCCTTTGCGTCTCGGTCACTAACCTCAGCCGAGCGCAACTACGCCCAGATCGACAGGGAGGCCCTCAGCCTAGTATGGGGAGTAAAAAAATTCAACCACTATCTGCATGGGCAGAAGTTCACCTTGCTGACTGACCACCAACCACTTGTCTCCATCTTTAATCCAAAGAAGGGCGTTCCGGTGATGACTGCACAACGGTTACAAAGATGATCCCTTTTTCTAGGGGCGAACCAATATGAAATAGAATATAAAGGCACGAAACAGCATGGAAACGCTGATGGGCTATCACGCCTGCCACTGCCTACTGTGGAGGAAGCACCAGCAGTGGACCCTATCGAGATATTTTATTCGTTGATAATTGAACGATTGCCAGTAACTAACGCGGATATAGAGAAGGACACCCGCAATGATCCGACACTCTCTCGGGTATATGATTTGACGGTGAGGGGATGGCCAACACAAGGCAACTCACTGTTGCCAGCATTCTCATCCAGAAGAGAACAGCTGTCAGTATGCCAGGGGACAGTGATGTGTGGATCCCGAGTGGTAATTCCACCCAAGATAAGGGAGAGAGTGCTCAATGAGCTTCACGAAGGTCATCTGGGAGGGGTGAAAATGAAAAGCCTTGCTAGGGCTTATGTGTGGTGGCCAGGGATTGATCAACAAATCGAGGACCTAACAAAGAGCTGCTCAGGATGCCAGAAGGTCCAAAATGCACCACCACATGCCCCTCTACACCCATGGGAGTGGCCCTCCTCTCCATGGCAACGGGTGCATATTGATTTTGCTGGTCCATTCATGGACTCAATGTTCTTAATAGCAGTGGATGCGCACTCGAAATGACCTGAGGTGATCAAAATCTGAGACCGGAGAAGCAGCGGACCTGCGCGGGAGCAGCCCGAGGTGGGAGAGCTTAGAGGCTTAAAAGGGAGCAGTCAGAGGCACCGAGGCCCACAGCCCCGAGACCGGAGAAGCAGCGGACCTGCGCGGGAGCAGCCCGAGGCGGGAGAGCTTAAAGGCTTAAAAGGGAGCAGTCAGAGGCACCAAGGCCCACAGCCCCGAGATCGGAGAAGCAGCGGACCTGCGCTGGAGCAGCCCGAGGCGGGAGAGCTTAAAGGCTTAAAAGGGAGCAGTCAGAGGCATACCAATCCAGGTTCCAGGAGAGAGGTAATAAGTAATCCAAGTGTGACGTCAGCAGGGAGCAGGTAAGTGATTGGTTGGTGAGTATTTTTCTCTTTTCAATACAAGCTTGAATTCTGTGGTGTTAAATTTATGTGGTGTAGTGGGGACAGTTGATAAATAAAGCGCCCTAGAGTATACCTGTAACTGGGGTATTGAATAAATTTTTAAATTAATTAAAGGAGTAAGTCATGGCAGGAGAGTTCAGACCCGTGTTCTGCTCCTCTTGCTCCATGTGGGAAGTCAGGGATGCTGCCAGTGTCCCTGACGACCATGTGTGCGGGAAATGCATCCAGCTGCAGCTACTTGTAGACCGCATTGCGGCGCTCGAGCTGCGGGTGGATGAATTTTGGAGCATGCGCGATGCTGAGAGGGTCGTGGATAGCACGTTTAGCGAGTTGTTCACGCCTCAGGGTAGGGCAGCACAGGGGGTGACCATCAGGCGGAGCAACAAAGGCAGGCAGGTAGTGCGGGGACCCCCTGCGGACATCCCCCTTTCAAACAGGTATACCAAGTTGGATACTGTTGAGGGGGATGACTCACCAGGGGAAGGCAGCAGCAGCCAGCTTCCTGGCACCAGGGACGCTTCTGCTGCTCAGGAAGGGAGGAAAAAGAGTGGGAGAGCAATAGTGGTAGGGGATTCTATCGTAAGGGGAACAGATAGGCGTTTCTGTGGCCGCAAACGTGACTCCAGGATGGTTTGTTGCCTCCCTGGGGCCAGGGTCAGGGATGTCACTGAGCGGCTACAGGGCATTCTTAAGGGGGAGGGTGAGCAGGCAGAGGTCGTGGTCCACATTGGGACCAACGACATAGGTAGGAAGGGGGATGAGGTCCTGCATCAAGAATTTAGGGAGCTAGGTAACAGATTAAAGAGCAGGACCTCAAAGGTTGTAATCTCTGGATTACTCCCAGTGCCACGTGCTAGTGAGTATAGGAATGGGAGGATAGAGCAGATGAATGCGTGGCTAAAGAGTTGGTGTAGGGGGGAGGGTTTTACTTTCCTGGATCACTGGGCCTGCTTCTGGGAAAGGTGGGACTTGTACAAGTCGGACGGGTTGCACCTGAACCAGAGCGGGACAAATATCCTTGCGGGGAGGTTTGCTAGCACTGTTGGGGGGGGGTGTAAACTAACTTGGCAGGGGGATGGGATACAGAGGGGAGCTGAAATAGGGGGTGATGTGCTGCCAATTATAGAGAAAAAAACAAGTCAGCTTGGTAGACAGGGCAAATATATAAGGGCAAGGCTGGATGGCATCTATTTTAATGCAAGGAGTCTTGCAAATAAGGTGGATGAACTGAAGGTGTTGATAAATACATGGGAGTACGATATTGTTGCTATCACGGAGACATGGTTGAGGGAGGGGCAAGACTGGCAGCTCAATATTCCGGGGTACAGAATCTTCAGGCGAGACAGAGGGGGAGGTATAAGAGGAGGGGGTGTCGCAATATTAATTAGGGAGTCAATTACTGCAGTAAGGAGGGATGATATATTAACAGGTTCCTCTAATGAGGCCATATGGGTGGAGCTTAAAAACAAAAAGGGGGCAAGCACTTTGATGGGAGTGTACTATAGGCCTCCAAACAGTCAGGGGGAGATAGAGGAACAGATATGTAGGCAAATCTCAGAGAAATGTGCAAATAATAGGGTAATAATAATGGAGGATTTCAACTTCCCCAATATTAACTGGGATAGTCAGAGTGTGAAAGGCTCAGAGGGTGTAGAATTCTTAAAGTGCATCCAGGAGAGCTTTTTGAGCCAGCATGTAGAAAGTCCTACAAGAGAGGGGGCGGTACTGGACCTAATTCTAGGGAATGTGGCCGGCCAAGTGGAAAAAGTGCTAGTAGGTGAGCACTTTGGTGACAGTGACCATAATATGGTAAGATTTAAGGTGGTCATGGAAAAGGACAGGGATGGGCCGGAAATAAAGGTTCTAAATTGGGGGAAGGCCGATTTTAATAGGATAAGGCAGGATCTGGCCAAAATGGACTGGGATCAGCTACTTGTAGGAAAATCCGCATCAGAGCAATGGGAGGCTTTCAGAAGGGAGATTGAGATCATACAATGGCAACATGTTCCCGTAAAGGTCAAGGGTGGTTCCAAAAACCACAGGGAACCTTGGATGTCAGGGGATATACGAGAATGGATTAGGAAAAAAAGGAGGGCTTTTGGCAGATACAAAAGGCTAAAGACGGAGGAAGCCCTGGAGGAGTACAAAAAGTGCAGGGGGATACTTAAAAAAGAAATTAGGAGATCAAGGAGGGGCCATGAAATAACACTGGCGAGCAAAATAAAGGAAAATCCTAAGATGTTTTATAAGTATATTAAGGGTAAGAGGATAACTAGGGAAAAAATAGGGCCCATTAGGGACAAAAGTGGCAATCTGTGTGTGGAGCCGGAAGATGTAGGAGGGGTTCTAAATGAATTTTTTGCATCTGTTTTCACTATGGAGAAGGACGATGTAGACATAGAAATAGGGCGGGGGGACTGTGATATGCTTGAACATATTAGCATCGAGAGGGAGGAGGTATTGGCGGTTTTAGCTGGCCTAAAAATGGATAAACCCCCAGGCCCGGATGAAATGTATCCCAGGCTGCTGTGTGAGGCAAAGGAAGAGATTGTGGGGGCTCTAACACATATATTCAGGACCTCTCTGGCCACAGGGGATGTGCCAGAGGACTGGAGAACCGCTAATGTAGTACCATTATTCAAGAAGGGAAGTAGGGAAAAACCGGGGAACTACAGGCCAGTGAGCCTAACATCAGTGGTAGGAAAATTATTGGAAAAAATTCTGAGGGACAAAATTTGTCTCCACTTGGAGAGGCAAGGAGTAATCAGGGATAGTCAACATGGCTTTGTCAAGGGAAGATCATGTCTGACTAATTTGATTGAATTTTTTGAGGGGGTGACTAGGTGTGTGGATGAGGGTAACGCAGTGGATGTGGTATATATGGATTTCAGTAAGGCCTTCGATAAAGTCCCGCACAGGAGACTGGTCAAGAAGGTAAGAGCCCATGGAATCCAGGGTGCCTTGGCACATTGGATACAAAACTGGCTTAGTGACAGAAGGCAGAGGGTGATGGTCGAAGGTTGTTTTTGTGACTGGAAGCCTGTGGCCAGTGGGGTACCACAGGGATCGGTGCTGGGTCCCTTGCTGTTTGTGGTCTACATTAATGACTTGGATATGAATGTAAAAGGTATGATCAGTAAGTTCGCGGATGATACAAAAATTGGTAGGGTGGTAAATAGCGAGGAGGGTAGCCTCAGTCTGCAGGACGATATAGATGGGTTGGTCAGATGGGCGGAACAGTGGCAAATGGAATTTAACCCGGAAAAGTGCGAGGTGATGCACTTTGGGGGGACTAACAAGGCAAGGGAATACACAATGAATGGTAAGACCCTAGGCAAGACGGAGGGTCAGAGGGATCTGGGTGTGCAAGTACACAGATCCCTGAAGGCGGCGGAACAGGTGGCTAAGGTGGTAAAAAAGGCATATGGGATACTTGCCTTCATTAGCCGAGGCATTGAATATAAGAGCAAGGAGGTTATGATGGGACTGTATAAAACACTGGTTAGGCCACAGCTGGAATACTGTGTGCAGTTCTGGTCGCCACACTACAGGAAGGATGTGATCGCGTTGGAGAGGGTGCAGAGGAGGTTCACCAGGATGTTACCGGGGCTGGAGCACTTCAGCTATGAAGAGAGACTGGGCAGATTGGGTTTGTTTTCCTTGGAGCAGAGGAGGCTGAGGGGGGGACATGATTGAGGTGTACAAAATTATGAGGGGCATAGATAGGATGGATGCTGAGGAGCTTTTTCCATTAGTAGAGGGGTCAATAACTAGGGGGCATAGATTCAAGGTAAAGGGCGGGAGGTTTAGAGGGGATTTGAGAAAGAACTTTTTCACCCAGAGGGTGGTTGGAGTCTGGAACTCACTGCCTGAAAGGGTTGTGGAGGCAGGAACCCTCACAACATTTAAGAAGCATTTGGATGAGCACTTGAAATGCCATAGCATACAAGGCTACGGACCAAATGCTGGAATATGGGATTAGATCAGACAGGGCTTGATGGCCGGCGTGGACACGATGGGCCGAAGGGCCTCTATCCGTGCTGTATTACTCTATGACTCTATGGCCTAAAAATTCAGTCGCGTTTGCGCCCACTTATTGGCTATAAAGTGGTTTGCGCCTGAAGTTTTTTATTGCCCGAAATTCAGATGGACCCTAACATCGGCGTTAGCCGGTAGCGCCGCGCCAGCACCGATGACGTCATCGGTGTGCGCAGCGCCCCGGTTGCAATGCTATTCCGGCCCGATGGCCAAATTCAGTTGCGGCCGCCTCGCCCGTGGCAGCCGCAAACAGCGTTTGTGAAACAGGGTCTTGCAGCTCCGAAAGGCCGGCGCATAAAGGTGGAGCGGCGGCCGGCCGCTTTCCCGGCGGCCGCCTGCCCGCACCTCCCTCCCCGGACTCCTGCACCACCCCCCCGCGGCATTGATGTCTGAGTCCCGCGAGCCCGGCATTTCTCCGTGGTGCCGGGCTCATTTGCCGGGGGAATCCACCGGTGATCTGACGGCTGCAGGCAGCTCCTCCTTAAGAGAAGGAGGAGGCCTGCAGTACCCCAGCCTGCCGCACCACATCGGGTGCCGCAGCGGGAGCTGGACGCCTGAAAGTGACATTCATCGCCCCTAGCGAGGCGGCCAAACCCTGCAATAGCGCCCGCCGCCGTCTTGGCCCGTCGCAACTGAATTTTAGGCGGGCGCTACGGGAATCCTGGCGGGCGCAAAATTTCGGGCGCAAAAGACCTGGCGGGGCCATACCGAATTTCTAGGCCTATGACTCTAAAATGTCCTCAACCACTACAGAGAAAACGATTGCAGTACTACGGACCATATTTGCCAGGAACGGCTTGCCAGAGCAGATTTGCTCTGATAATGGACCACAGTTCGTGTCCGAAGAGTTTTGGAAATTTATGAGAAGGAATGGGGTAAGGCATTACACATCCGCCCCGTATCATCCAGCCACAAATGGATTGGCTGAGAGGTTCGTACAAACCTTTAAAAAGGCGATAAAGGCCATGTGCGATGATGAAATTCCACTTCAGCATAAGGTGGACAATTTCCTGTTAGCCTACAGAAATGCGACACATACAGTTACCAACCAGACCCCGGCCATGATGTTCTTTAACCGAAGGTTGAGATCTCGTCTGGATTTGCTCCGACCAAATGTGCGAAGAAATGTTGAGGATAAGCAATTCCAGCACATCAATGTGAAGCCGACAAGGAGCTTCAATGTAGGACAACCAGTCTTGACCCGCGACTACCGAACAGAGAAATGGCAACCCGGAACGATATGCACACGGCAGGGGCCATTAATGTACACAGTGGATGTCGGGGAGAACATTGTGAGACGCCACGTCGACCAGATCCTAGCGTCACAGGAACGAGTCAACCCCATGTCTCGTGTACCTGTGAATGAACCCGACATACCGGTAGCATCTACCTCAGAAACAGTAGCAGCGGAAACTGATGAACTAACCGACGAAAAGGGGCCAGAATCGCCTCCGCACCAAGAACAAGGACCTGAGGAAAGGCGCTATCCAGAAAGGATCAGGAAGCCGCCTCAAAGACTGAATCTATAAATGGACTATTTCAGTTTAATGTGCATGTTAATGTGTTAACTGTTATTTGAATGTTATGGGTACTGTTAATCTAGAAGGGGAGGAATTGTAGTGTATGTACCTTTAAGAAAGAACTACTTTTACAGCTCCTGTATACTGTAGTACTGGCAGTGACCACACCTGTATATAAGCCTTGAGCATGCCTCTGTACTGTCAGTCTTTAGACTACCCTCCTCCAGTAAACACCTGTTGATTGTTAAGTTACAGCCTCCGTGTAGTTATTGGAAAACATCATACTTTAAGAATCACGGATTCAACAGTTCCCATGCTCCTAGTACATGCCTCAGTTGAGGAAGCGCTCAGTCAAGGTGGGGAGAGGGGTTTCCCAAGAGGTCACACTGGAGATGGGTGTCAGGCTCCAAACTTCCACAACAATGAGTATGCCTGCTAGAAGCTCCCCCAGACCTGAGTCAACAAAGTTCTGCCACCTGCAAATGATTATTGGTGAAAACTCCTTTTTAATGGTGGAGCTGCAGCTGTTAGTAAGCAATCCATTTGTGGGGCCACCAGGATTAACTGGCATGTTCCAGAGGAGAAGTGTAGGACGGGGGAAATGTGTTAAAATCAGAAAAGCCTCTCAAAATGGGATTATAGAGGCAATTAACTGGTTGTTAAGGGCCTTAAAGGCCATTCCGGATGGAAACGGGGTCTGAAACCCCGATTCTGGGAAAATTGCTCGGAGGCAGACTGGAGGCGGGATCGGAGCCGCCCGCCATTTTTTGCGATTTTAACACCTCACACGCCTCCAATCCCGCCTCCTCGGTCCTGGCAAAATTGAGCCCTGTTACTCAGATGTTCTCTTACGATATTCCAGGAACCAGCCTTTACACCTTGGATATACTTTTTCCCCTTTCTTCCTAGCTTCCCTGAAGGCAGCAACTCATGCTGGCTTATAACGCACTGGATACCAGCAGTGCACCTTGCCTAAGTAGCTATTCTTAATTTGTGAATCTAGACAGTGAGTATCAGTGGGCTACTCAATGAGGGCACTGATCAGAACTGAGACACACTCTGTCCTCACAGATGCCTGCATAAATGAACCTCTAAAAGGGGGGTCACTGGACTGTGGTAAAGAATGGGAGCAGAGGCCAATTTTACCTCTACAGCTCAGGGACATTGAGACCAACTGCAGTGTCCGACCATCACTTCAGCTGATGTACCGAAATATTTGTACCGAATTATAACAAAATTAGCTACCTATGGGAAGATGTAATTAATATAATTTCAGCTGTGACCTGAGTTAATTACTTTTCAGTGTTTGCTAGATTGTTTGTATGAGGAGAGAGTGGGGCAGTGGGATTTGGATTGCTCTTGCAAAGAGCTGGCACAGACATGATAGACTGAATGACCTCCTTCTGTGCTGTAAACGTCTATGGTTAAATGTTTAATTATAATTGCAGAACAAATGCGTCTTTTTATTATTATTGACAACCCTGGAAAGAGCTGAAATATACGTTATGTTTTATTATTGTAGAGATGACCTTATTTAACATGGTCTCTTGAGCTTGTTGGAATACTATGAAAGCATTTCAAGGGGGCACTCAGGTAAAGTGCTTTTATGCC